>NC_055969.1:9625681-9830681 GCF_018492685.1 Alosa sapidissima
CATTTTTAAATCAGCGAGACCACCAGCTCCACCCCCCCCCCCCCCACACACACACACTTCCTCCTCCGCTACCAGTGCAGCAGCAGGCTCACAGACAACAAAGGGACGTCAAGCAGTGGACCAAGGTGGACAGATGACCTCTCAGGGTTCACACCAGCACCCGAGGCTGAGAGGACAGTGAGGTTGACGTGGGGGGGAAAAGCTGCTTTAAGAAGTATTTGTATGTTGTGTTTGTGATGGGGGATGCACGTGAAGATGAGAAAAACATTACGTCACTCTTCCACACTGAGCTCCAGACTCCTCCGACTAACAGATCTCCCATCCTCTCATCTTCTTTCTTTCTACTTTTTTGTTTCTGGTGAAATTTGTCTATGAGTGTATATTACATATACTATAATATACTTTACTATATATTTCTCTATATTATAGCAAATAAAATATTTCCATTTCTAATCAATGACACATCGCGTTAGACTAAAGGAGATTTTGAAAATGTAATACATTTAGCAAA
Source organism: Alosa sapidissima (assembly GCF_018492685.1). Lineage (NCBI taxonomy): Eukaryota > Metazoa > Chordata > Actinopteri > Clupeiformes > Clupeidae > Alosa > Alosa sapidissima. The sequence goes on from NC_055969.1 coordinate 9,626,193, forward strand.
GGAGAGTCCTGAATAGAAATCCAAATCCATGCATTTCATGGCCAAATTTATGTGTGAGATCATGCAGACAACATGTGACCATCTCTGATGTGACCGCTGCAATTTTTTACCCAAAATGTCATTTTATGCCTTTTAGAGATTTTATAGATCAGAAAAGCTAAAAATGGTTGCATCTTTATGAAGCAATCTCAATTTATTTTCCAGTGATGGCAAATTATCAGCTCTTGCGAATGCCCCTGGCATTGACTGAATGCTATTAAAGTTGTCACAGCTAGTTTATTACACGGCCACAGTAAAATGAGTCCATAAACGGCTATTCATTACTTTAACCGTCCCCATTTAAAAAGTCTGATATTACGTCAGGCCATCAGGGATAGACTCCAGAGAAAGAAATAGAAATGCATCCATGTCTGCTCTCTTCCAGCATTCAAAATGAAAGATCATTTCTGCCACATACTCAGGTACAAATGTACAAGGGTAATAGATTTTTTGTGTGAATCTCTCATTCAGTATGTGTACAAAAGACAACAAAAGATTAATAAAAGATGCATATAATGGTAAATATAAAGGGTATAAATAGTCTCCACCTGTGTATGAATAAAAACTGTATGCAACCTTTTTAAATATCACTATAAATAAACTGGTGCAAAATACTTGGATTTGTATTGTTGTATTGTTGTATGCCTAGCCCGTCTTTTTGAGAAGTTGTGAGAGGTACACATTTAATATTGTTGTAATTGGTGTTGCTCTTTTTGTCCATGTTATTTTTTGTTCAGAATGGGAGATATTCAAATTGCCATTGCATGTTGCCGGGTTTTTTTATAGCCCCAAACAGAGTGTGAATTAGCTGACTCACAGCCCTGACCAGCTGAGGACACTCGCTCTCTCTCTCACACACACACACACACACACACACACACACACACACAGCTGTAGGCAACATCTGCCACACAGCTGGGTGGTAATCCAAAAATAAACACAAAAGCATGTAAGAAAAAAATTCAAATGAGTATCAACACCTAAAAGACCCTGTACTCAACATACAGGCTGCACAAAAAGGAGACCTCAAGAATCCTAGCAAGGAGACATTTTCTGACATGTTCTGTTCACGCCAGAATATATATATATGTATACATTAAAGCTGTTACTGTTCATAGAGTGAATAAATCATAGATATGGTAATTAACTGTGAACAGGCGTCATGACATAAATACTTGGCACAGATGGCCTTCCAAACAGATGAATGCACACACACACTCTCTCTCACATTCACACACACACACACACACACACACACACACGCACACACACACAGTAGTTTCCCCATCCTACTGCCTGGCCACCGGATGACGAGGTAAGACCTGAGCTGTTTTTCGATGGCAGCTGCTGATTGAGAGGGAGATACACTTAGGGTTCTGTATTCTTTTTCATTTCACCACAACACACTCACACACACACACACACACACACACACCTTGCCAGAGCTCCTAATGGTGCGGTGCTAGAGAGAAGCACGTAGGAACCGCCGGCTGAACCATCCTATATTTGGATTTCATTATCGGTCCACTTTGCCGGCAGACTGCACACTTGGAGCAGGATGCTGACGACACTCTACTACCCCCCCCCCCCCCCCCCCCACACACACACACCCCTCACAGACTGCTAGCTTATCAAAAGCACAGAAACCTCCTTTTCTCTCTTTCGTCCTTAGTGATAGGGATACAGTAGCTCTATGAGACAAATGTTATCTGGATGTAACCTGCCTCAAGATAGGGACATATATTTAGGACTGTCACTTTGGTATTACTGTACTTTGTTATTATCCTTCAATTCTAAAGAATGCAAACATATCAATAACAATTCTGGGTTCAATAAAGTCTAGTAATTCCATAAAATGTTCTAAAACACACCCACTCTGTGGACTGTAGATCTTCATAATCCTACAGCAAAAACACAACAATGCACTGGATCTGTCTACAAAACGGGCCTTGTGCTGTCTGGTCTACACGTTGCTCTGTCTGCACTGCCCCGTGCATCTGGACAGCCTTCCTGAACGACGTGAAACCTGATTGCAGGAACATGGGACTTCAGCAGGATAATGACTCAGAGATAAGGTGAGTCAGCACTCAAGCAACTCACTCGCCTACACCACACACACTCCCACTGCTGTCAATCACACCACTGGAGTTGATACAGTGCACAAAGCTAAACTAAACTTTCACAGATAAGCATAATGAGTATTAGAATGGGTAGGGTAAGTGAAACCCAATGACTGTATACTGTAGAGTCACTGGTGAAACCACAGCACTGCTTACTAAACAGCTTCCTGTCTAACCAATAATGACTGTACTGCTTTTTTTTATTATGTCAAAACTCCTACAGAGACACAGTCGTAGATACATTCTCAGTTTCTAAATTCTCTTTTTATCTGTCAATAATGGAAAATCACACAGATAACACACCTTCATATCTAATCAAAACACTTGTGCTAGGGGTGGGAAATACTATAGCCACATCAATATATCATTATAAATCTATTTTTGCAATGTTACAGTATTGTACTGGCCCAAAGTATTGATATTTTTACAAAAATATGAAGTTCTACAATTCATAGAACTCATCCGCCAATTTGACTCCCCAGAGTCACTATTTCATGTATATCTCCGTGGCACTGATCAGATTACAGTAATAAGAGTAATCTTCTACACACTGTCAAATCATTTTTATATTTTTCTTCTTAATTTCCACAGATTTTGTGATGTAAAGTAGATTCATCTTTTGTGATGCAGAATCGCTGTGTGGGCAAAGTATTGTGACAGTATCGATTCGTGAGTTACTCTGTGATTCCCATCCCTAATCTGTACTACTTATTTCCAGTGTTGGGCAAGTTACTTTTAAAAAGTAATTAGTTACAATTACTAGTTACTTCTTCCAAAAAGTAACTAAATTACTTACTCAGTTACAAATTATAAAAGTAACTAGTTACTTCAGAAAGTAACTAATGCGTTACTTTCAAGTAAATATTTAAATGCTCAAATGTGACCCCACCTCCACCCCTCTTTAACAGAACTTAAAATACATGTGTATGTTCAATATAAATCTGAATATCATAATGTAATGGACACTTAATACAAAACTATTAACAGAAACAATGTACACAAATCTAAACTATTTTAATGTTGCTGAAGTGAGACTAGCCTCCAATCAAATGCCATGTATGTATACAGTACCCTCCAGAATTATTGGCACCTCTGCTAAAGTTGACTAAAAAGAGGAATATAAAATCATCTTTTGGAAATTGATCTTAGAGATTGGCATGGTTTTATTTCAGTTAGCATATTTATACTTAAGGCATTAAGATCAATTTCCAAAAGATGATTCCTCTTTTTAGTCAACTTTAGCAGAGGTGCCAATAATTCTGGAGGGTTAGGTCTGTAGATATTATGTTTATATAGTGGATAGATACAAATAACACAATAGATGTTTTGGAACTTTTGATATTTATTTGCCCCTCAACTATATTGGGTGTCTATATATAGTTCGATAACGTCTACAGACACGGTAGGGCTACCCCTCCTCTGACCCTCTCCCTCTGACAGAGAAGCTACACTAGGCGTCTAACTAAAGCGTTCCATTCGCGACGCATAAAATCCATTTTAGATTAATTGTCTATTTTTTTCGAACGTACGCGCCGCTATCACGTCTAAATGGCTGCATATCATCCACATACCTGGCTACCAGTTTGGTCAGTTCGGTCTGAGACAAAACTTGTGGTGGGGCCTTAAAATCAAGCTTCAGTTGCTTAGGTTTTGTGGCAGTCTCCTCCTTTGGTAGCCTTGGCCACTTATTTCGAGTAAGCATGCAACGTTGAAATACGTTTGAATTACTTGACACCGACGTGGATATAGGCACTTTTGCCCAGGGCATAATGCACATTTCACAATTAGGCCTACATTTGTTCCTTTACTTTTTTTGTTCCTTTACTTTACTTTCACCCGCCCACCTCTGATTGGCTGACCATGAGATTTTACTCGACCTCAGCCAATCGTCAGAATTTATGCGCTTGTCTCGTGCACTGCCCGCTAACCAAGGGAAAAGTATTTGCCTCTCTGCTCAGCGTCTGATGAAAAAAACAGCTTTAAAGGGAAACTTGGCAGGATTTCCCCCTCTGCTGGAGAAATTGTGCATTATGCTATTTCAAACTGTGGGAAAAGGTAACGATAAAGCGCATGGATTTGTTTACAAGCTAGTGAACGGTTAGCATAAGTTTGGCATAACTATGTGGATGTTACAAGGTAAGAAACACGATTTAAAACTAGTTTCTTGTTTCTCACTTCTCTTTCCGGGAAGGTAGTCTCAATGTTGCAAGGTTTGTTTTTCGCCTGATGACGCTAGGCGCAGCGGGGAAAGTCATCATTTTCACTGGAACAGGTCATTTAACCATCCAAATGATTTCTAAACGGGTTTATTACGTTGAAATAGATGCCAAGTTCCCCTTTAATTATAGTAACACGCCGGATTTTGTGGCAGTAACGGTAAAGGCGTTATTAAAATGGGAAGAGTAATTAATTAGATTACTCGTTACTGAAAAAAAGTAACGCCGTTATTTATAACACCGTTATTCCCATCACTGCTTATTTCATGCACGCACACACGCGCCCCCCACACGCACACACACTCACACACACATACACACAAGGCATCTGACGTGGGCTGCAGCGGTGAGGTGAGGGCCGAGCGGGTCATGCTCCTCCTCCTCCGTCTGTGACCTCAGCAGAGCAGAGCGGCCATTCAGGGTCCGGTAATGAGGGAGTGACTCCGCTAATGAAAAATGCATTACGCTCAATGGATCTGAGGAAACAAGTTAGGACCCCGGCAAAGACTCTCCTCCTGCCTCCACTCTTAATGTGACGCTAAAAGCTTGCCACTACTTAAAACCTTTTATCACAGAGGAAGAGGCAGAAAGAGAGAGAGAGAGAGAGCGAGATTGAGAGAGCATGAAAAAACAGAAGAGAGAGAGTGATGGAGAGAAAGAGAGAGGAAGGGAGGGAGAGAGTGAGAGAGATCAAGCAAGAGGGAGGGAGAGGGAGAGGGAGCCTGAGGGGGCTGAAGGCTTAAAGGCCTCATCAGACACTTCCGGATATGTAAAAACAACACTTCTGTTTCTGCAAGTGGGCAAAGCTCCTCAGAGATGCAGATTACTAAAGTAGTTCACAGAGTGTCCTCTGCACCAGAGATTGACTGCAGACACACACACACACACACACACACACACACACACACACAGCACAGCACACCCCAGCACAGCAAAGCTTTTATTTATATACACATAAACAGATCAAGCCTGAAAAAAAAACATTTTCTGTCTGTGAATTGGCCTCAAGTGAACCCTAATCCTCATTCAGACAAAACTAAACTCGTTTAAACAATAAATGGTTTCACTAGCTGTTGGGAATTTTAGTGACATCAAATCTCAAAACCCTCAAGTCTTACTACAGTAATAAACTTAGGTAGTACCACACTTGCATAATACACGTGCATGGTTTCAGTATTTAAATGTTTGAATGAGTAATTTTTTAAAATAAAGTTATTATTTTAAAATACTTTTTCCAAGTTAGATAACAGTGTCTTTTTCCTCATTCACTCTTCGCCTCCATCTCTCTCCCCCTCTCTGTCTGTCTTTTTTTCTTCCTCAATGTGTTCTCTCAGTCATTCCCGTAGGACACACACTCTTCTCCCCTGAGCCAGAGTGCATCTCCCTCTCTCTCTCTCTCTCTCTCCTCTTCCTCCCCCCTACACACACACACACACACACACACACACACACACACACACCACATGTCTGTCATCGCCTGCCAGCCAGATCTGTCACAGCTGGTGCGCACCGACCAAACAGGAAACTCAAAGCAGCTTGCGGTGACCTCCAAAAGGGGCAAAGCTATCCCAGCATGCCCTGTGGTGGGGGCAGCATCTGTGAGTTCTTTCACTGACGACACAGAGTGAAGCACAGACTGAGAGAAGGACGAAGAGAGAGAGAGATGAGTCCCTTCGCTCTCGTTCAACCAGAAACAGCAGTCACAAGATCTAATGGAACAGATGCATACAAGGGTGTGTGTATTGCATGTATGTATGAACTATGCATGTAGGTATGTGTGTGTGTGTGTGTGTGTGTGTGTGTGTGTTTACAAATATCGACATAAATAGTATGTTAGAAATGTCCATAAAGTAAATTTAAATTTCAATCTGACCTACTGTAATTTGAGATCATCATATTAAAGATATGGAGAGAGTAGAATAAATATTTAGTTTGCATGTATGAATGGAACAGGAATTATGTATATTATAATATCTATGAATTATGTATATGTCTAAAATTTCCCCTTGGGATGAATAAAGTATCTATATATCTATCAATGTATATGAATGATATCTATGAATGAATCTATGAATTCATCCAGCTTTTCATGCACACTGCTCTCCCAGGGACATGGATGAGAGCTGAGGGCCATGGCAGAGTCGTGAGTGTGTGAGTGGTGTTGCCAGTCTCCTCTCCCTGTTAACAAGGTCATCACCAGCAGGCCCTGGAGAGGGGAGAACGGGTTGGGGGGGGTCATACGTACCGCCCCACACGCGTTCATCCTCGTGGGGTCCAGAGAGAGGCCAGGGCAGGGTAGGGTAGGGTAGGTTGGGCACGGGGGAGTTGGGGGGGGGGTTGATCTCCCGCGGGCACCTCTCGCCAATGTGATGGGCCGTGGCTGCTGCCAGGGCAGGGCTATTTTCATCTGGAGCGTCTGAGGCTGCGGTTGAGGCACCAGAGGCCTCACCCCCCCCCCCCCCCCCCCCCCCGGCACCCCACGGGCACTGCCACACACTGACAGCATCCCCAGCCATGCCAGGGAGGATTAAAGTTAAGACACGACAAACACCAGCGGTGCATGACGGGCATGACATCATCGCTGCCGTGCACACTGATGGTGAGTGTATGTGTAAGTGTGTGTGTGTGTGAGGACAGACATGGTGTGTGTGAGTGTGTCTATGTGTGTATGTGTGCACGCAAGCTGTTGTGTGGGGTGAGGACAGATGATGTGTGCCTGTTTGTGTCTGTGTGTACGTCGTGTACTTGTGTGTGTACGTGTACTTGTGTGTGCACACGCAAGCCTGTGTGTGTACTGTATGTGTGTGGGATGAGGGAGGGGGTAGCCTTGCCTCGTTGTCGTGAACTCAAAGACAAACACACTTCCACGCCAGTCATGACATGATGTGTCCTCTCGGAGGAAAGAGAAATGACGCGACCGAAAGGCTTCAGAGGTCCATTCAAAAATACTCTCTCTCTCTCTCTCTTTCTTTCTTTCTCAGTTTAGTGACATTGCAAAAATACATGTCTGCTTGGATAAATACAGCAACAACAGACTTCAGGCGAATTAATAAAGCACTCAGACCATCTCTGCAGCACAGAAGTATGGGTGCTCTAAAAATGAACACAGCAATATACTTATCATAGCAATATCTTAAATTTGGGGCAATTTGTTTCAAAGGGTGAATTAAGATGACACAATATATTTCCAATCAGGCCCCGCTAGGCTAAGCTGAGGGGAGGAGAGATGCTGGCCAAGACCGGAGTAGATGGGGGCACATCCCAGAAATATCCTTCGGCCAGCCGGGTGTGAACACAAACACACAGATAATTATTTCTCTTTTTCTCTCTCTCTCTCTCTCTCTCTCTCTCTCCCTGTCCGATCTAGACTCATCTCAAGCTCATAACCCAGACCCAACTACCATTATCCTTTCTCATTGCTCCATCTCTCTGGCTAGCCAGTGAACCCTTTTCTGATTCTGGCTGCAGACTGGCCCACCATAAAGTGTCGCGGGGTAATATCACAAATGTACACTCATATAGCTCATATATATACAGTGGGGGAAATAAGTATTAAACACATCAACATTTTTTTCAGTAAGTATACTTCCAATGAGGCTATTTGCACGACATTTTCACCAGACATTAGTATTAACATTAGTATTAATTACAATTTTGTGCGAATAGCCTCACTAGAAGTACACTTATTGAAAAAAATGTTGACATGTTCAATGTTCAATACTTATTTCCCCCGCTGTATACACCCACAAAGCTCACAATGGTCACATAGCTCTCCCTATGGGAACTTTAGATTCACACAGGTCCTATACATCTCATTATGGAGCCTGTAGAGTCACACAGGTCCTACACATCTCATTATGGAGCCTGTAGATTTCCATTGAGACCTTTACATGGATCCCTGGTGAAGCATTGTTTCCAACAGCAGCTATGGATTTCAGCGTTTGCGTGCGTGATCAAGTCAGGAACTGAGTTGGAGGAGAGAGGCTTTTGTTTGCACACCAGTTTCCACAGGGGCAGTGACTCAGCCTACCTTGTGACACTGGTGGCCAGGACCTGCGTTGTTCTTCCGTGTGTCATTAGCTGTGTGACCCGTGAGTCTCAGGGTGTAATTATCTTTTCTTTTTTTCCCCCATGCCTCCCCACACAACAACACCCACCCACACCGGAAGAAGTGCACCAAAAACAGAGTGAGCACCATCGCCTGTGGATTACTCTTTTCACTGACAGCTGAGTTGAACATGATCTGCCTCAGTGAACATCACACCCATGCATGCACAGACACACACACACACACACACAAACACACACACACACACACCCACGCACGCACATAGACACACACACCCACGCACGCACATAGACACACACACACACACACACACACATGTCAAGCCAAACTTCGACGTCATTAAATATGGCTTGAGGGCAACGGAAAAAGTATTAAAAATTGAACAGCACCACACCTGGAGTGGAGCATCTCAAGGGACAGAGATGGCACCAAAGCCAAATGTTCGCTTGATAAATGACCAAAAAAGAGACAGTGAGGAAGGCAATTCAACAACAAGAGAAAGACGACAAAAAATGAACATTATAGCAAATCAAAACAAAGTAAATCATTTTGGTTTTTTTTGGTATGATGATCCACAGTGAAAATATAAGTTTACACACCCCATATAGAAAATGTACAAAAACATAGGAATCACACTTGTCAAGTACAATACTCTCATGTTAAATCTGTGGTAAAACACTTGCATATACTTTCCATACTAAAATTGCATAATGCCTTTTAACATGCAAGGTACAGTGTGTCATAAATAAAAAAACGCTTTGTCACATTTACTTTGACATTTGAATAAGGTGATATTCCATACCAAGCATGAATTTTAACAGATGATCCGATCAGACTATCTAAAGTAAAGTAAAAGTAAAGTGTTACCTATTTATTATATGTAATTCTATATGAAAGGGGCCATAGATATTTGTGATAACACACTGTTACCGTATATAATATTTGTACTATAAAAAACAATATACATTAATTTTAGAGATTTATTTATTATCTTTTTATTATATTTATTTATTATATTTATTATTTTCCATATGGGGGATAGGGCACAATACAAACAAGTCAGATATAACTGTAAAGCAGTTCAGTTCTGTCTGATATAGATGGAAATCATGTCTCTTCACAACAGGCTCCCTTTGAGGTTAAAACCCTTTCTGTCTTCTGACCAAGGAGAGAGGAGGATAAAGGCTGACATGTTGCACGGGTTGGAGAGTATTTTTAAAACAGAGCCCCAGGTGACAAAATGAAAGAAACGCAAGCAGTGCAGAAAGAAAGAGAGGGAGCAAAAGAGAGAGAGTGTGAGAGAGAGATAGAGAGAGAGAGAGAGAGAGAGAGAGAGAGGCCTCTGAGGTCATAACTGGCAAAGTGGGAAAATAACAAAAGCATTATGATGCTGAAGCATTGCAACTGTGGGAATTGAGCACTGAGCAAGCATGTGAGAGGAAGGGAGAGAGAGAGAGGGAGAGAAAGAGAGAGAGTGAGGGAGAAAGAGAGCAACTGTGCTTAAAACCAGCTTTAGGGGTTGCAACATGATTCAGTCAAAATCCATTCATTCATGCACACACTTGTCCCTATTCAGATAAACCGCAGCACAATAATTGTCCTCTTGATAGCCATTCATAACCGACCATAGTGCCATTCACTGCTCCAGAGTGGCCATTCTGTTGCATTGTGGGAAAACAACAACAACAACAACAACAGTTATCTGTGAGGACTCACCTTCCTGACCACCTCTCCGGCCTAAACTCATCTGGCTGGTGGAACACCTCGGGGTCGCGGTGGACGGTGTAGCTTACATACATGGTGGCGGAGCCTTTAGGGATGTGGTAGCCTCCCAGCGTGGTGTCCTGGTGTGGTACGGTATATATGAAAAGAGGACAATGTCGTGATTAGTGTCCAGCAAGATATGCTTACTCTGCCAAGACATTACCCACAACTTCCAATAACCTCCGATAATTAGTGCCAGAATTTATTTGTCAAGTGAATTAGTACTGCTACATTTGTAATTGCATCAAAACAATTAGTTTTCAGATTGATATTTATTACAAATTGAATTAAATCTTTCAGTGTGATTCTACTATAGTTTGCAAAATCAGTGGAGGGTAGATGATCAGTATTTTCTGCATTTGCAACTGCTAGATCAACAAAGAAAAACATCTGGCAAAAAACATCTGGCAAAAAACACCTAAGGGAAGGGAAGGGATGGGATCGAAGCTAGCGAAAGGAGCCGACCACTGAAACTACTTTTCCTGAGTGCCTGTAACTGACAGCATTGACTCATTTAGAGGCTCCGATGCCTCATTGTGCAGCCCTGAATTCCTGCTGGTGTGCTATGGAGGAGTCTGTTATGTCAACAGCAGCACACGTAATCAGAAGAAACGCCTCAAAAGAAATGCGAACAAACCAAACATGTGAGGGGAGAGCATTACAACTTCCTGAGTTGACTCCCAAGATCCTGTTATCCCCATGAGAGACAGTACTAGTAGGCCACATGTTTATACAGTATATGTTTGTATATGTTTGTACTGTATACATACAAAGGTGTATGTGTTTATGTGCATGGTGGAGTCCAAAGAGCACATTACGGTCCTGAAAGTCCTGCTCATCAGGGCAGCTGTTTATCTGCAGCGATTCGATGCCCACACCCTGCCTGCCAGAGAGCCAGATGCTGATGTTTTATGCAGAACCCCATTAAGAGCCGGCATATGGGCCAGACTTGGCTCTAGGCTCTGAGTCCTGCATAAAAAAGACACACATATGCACAAAGACACACACACACACACACACACACACACACACACACACAGCCGCACACACACACATCCACACACACACAGACACACCTTTATCCCACATAGATTTATGCACACACTAACACACACAGGCATATATACAAGCGTACATGCACACACACACAGACACACACACTCACAGACACACACACACACACACACACACCAATGACAGGGTCCAGGAAGCTGATACGGATCTCCCTCCCCTGGCTTGTTTTTTATTTAAAGCACACCCTCCAGCATGGCATGTCACGCAAAATGGCCGCCTGAATGACACCACCGTGCCTCCCTAAGAGCCTGACCATGCCAGCGTGTAAGGAGTGGAAACTTACTCCCCCCACACACATACTCCCACTCACCGACCCACATACACACACACACACACACACACACACACACACACATACATACACACACACACACACACATCCACCCACCCACCAACACATACGTACACACACACACACACACACACACACACATATCTACCCACCCACCCAACCACACATACATACACACACACACACATACACACACACACACACACACATGCACACACACAGTCTCTTCTGTCCCCCCAGAAGACCTCTGGTGACCTCGGTGGGTTAATCTTCCACCCCTGTAGCCTAAACATGAGATGCTGGACATGCCCGCTCACTCTTCCTGTTCCGCTCCTGGAGGGAGGATTACTCACGCATATCCGATGGCCAAGAGCCTTTAACTGGGTGCCTTAATTATGTGCGTGTGTGTGTGTGTGTGTGCGTGTGTGCTAGTGTGTGTGTGTGTGTGTGTGCACATGTGTGTCCATATGTGTGTGAATGCCTGCGTACGTGTTTGTGAAACTTTTCTGTCTTTTTCCACCCTGACACGTCCACCCGATGTAATTAGGACACCAGGTGAGGAGGTGCTCGGACGGATGTGGGATGCTGGGAAAGCGATGACGTGGGTGAGCATTCCTGACCCTGTTTCTGCCGCAGACCGCATCACCAGCGAGCAACTAATTACCGCCTGGCCAGGGTTTACACATCACCATTGATTTCTGATAGCTATGCAAAGGGTACAAAGAGAAGGACTGCAACCGAAATAGAAAGAGAAAAACGATAGATAAATAGATGGAGGGAGAAGAGGGAGAGAAACAGAGGGGTAGCACAGTACAAGTCTTCCCTATTAAGAAAGTATGAAAGGAAAAAAGATAAATGGAAGAGGTAGAGTGGGAGAGAGAGAGAGAAACAGAGAGAAAGAAAGGGGCAGCACAGTGAAAGTCTCCCCTAGCAAGAAACCATTTCTAACAATGCACCATTCGAATGTCTTTTTCTCTCAGTTGCACTCTGTCCGTAAACAAAATGCCCTCTGGCTTTCTCTCTCACTGGCCGACACGGCTGCACATGGCTTTCACACAGCATGCTGACCAGTTGGTCCAGCGATAGCTCACAGTGGCAATAACAGGCTGCTCCTGAGTCACCCAAACAAGTGAGTCCACACAGCACCAGCAGCGACAGCAGCGGCGGGGGCCATGCAACACCCTGACCGTGGGAGAGGAGGCGCGGGCCGTCATACATGTTCCAAGAAATCGGCCTCTATGGGTCTCTTTCATGGACCACTCATGTGATCCGAGGTTATAATGTCTGTGAAAAAGGAACATTTAAAAATAGAAAAGTTTCAAGAGCATGCATTGGCTCTATTTTTAATTGGAAGCCCCCAGTGCTAAAATGTTGTTTAGCTTCTATTTTTTGTCTGTGTGGCTTTGAGGATAATCAGCAACAACATGGTTATTGATCGCTTTGTGGCAATATTTGTTGTTGTTACACCATGGCAACGGTAAGGTCAAAGCAGTGGCATGCCAGCAGGACAAGCAAGGCAAAGGCGTCCATTTAGGTCACAGGAAACACAAGACCTGAATAGATGTTATTCCAGCACAGAAAAAAATGTGGATCGGAGGAGCTGCTAAATGACCTAATGTAAAATTATGCAATGAAATGCAGAAGTTGGTAACACAGAGATCTTTAAAACAGACATGGAATCTGCCCTTGTGCCCTGCAAAAGAGATTAATTCGGAATGAAAACATCAAAAACTACAGTCTTCCTTCAGTTTATTTCTACAGTGCTTCTGCTACGTTAGAACTTTCTGATGAAGGATTGATACAGAGCTTTTCCCTTCATCTTACTGTGTGTCACTGTGTGCACTTTTGGCCCATGATCGTTCAACATTTAGAAAACACTTCTAAGAACTATCACAGAACTATCACCACTAAGACTATGAAAAGTGTACTGCGCACAGCTTGCTGTGGCTAACTCTTCAGGCCCTTTAATGCCCCCTTCTCTACAAACCCACTCCATCACTCTGGCAGCTCACATGCACTGCTACCCATAAGGAACTCTTTCATTAAATACGCAGCCCTCTCACCTGTTGCCTCTGATTAATCACAGCACTTGTAATTAGATTTTTCCTGGGTCACCCACCACGCTGAGCCGAAAGTATTAGATCCCAAAGTCTGAACACGAGGCTTTTTAACGGGTGTTTAAAATGGCTGTAAGTGGAGCAGGTCCCTCGGGACGGTCTGGTCTACTGTAGTGGTAATCATCAGTGGCCAGGAAGAGTGATTGGGAGTGGATGTGTGATGAGTGAAGTAGAGGGTGTAATCAAAACAGAAAACCGCCAGCATTAAAAAGACCAGCATCCATTATTTTTGATGGCAGTAATGACTTCATTATGGTGTTCTGGCTTTAGGTTTACAAAATTGCTTGTGCATATTTGAATGAATCTATTTTAAATTCACTGTCTCTTTCTGAGAAAGTCTCTCCTTCACATGTGGAGGTGACGTCATACAAATTGCACTGCTTTGACAGTAACAGAAAGCTGGTTGAAAACCTATAGCCTACGCTATGAGTCAAGTCTGTCTTGAGCTAAAATTACTTTATTTGATATCACTGTAATACGCACACTGATGGCTAACACACATGCAGTGTGATTCCAATCCTACACACTATGGTACACCAAGAGGGATTAACAGTACATTATGGTGAATGGCAATAACCCAATACCTTCTACAAAGGCTTTGTATGATGCCCCCTGCACAGGCAAAAACATAAAAGATGGCCGCAGCGGTAGCCACTACTTTTTCCACCATGGTGCAGCAGCGCACCGAGTAAGAGGAAGTTAATCAATCAGCCGGGAATCAATGACCCACATGAGCCGTTGCATAAAGAGGGATTAGGTCAGTGAAAGGGCTATGGGGAGCGGGGAATCAAAACAAAGATTTTCCTCCAATAACAGAGAGGTGGATGCAAGCGTGGGCGAGTCAGTCAGCCAGAGAGAGAGAGAAAGAGAGAAAACAAGTCTCTCGAGTCATTATGTAATTTGTCTCTGTCAAAAGCTAATTTCAGCATGGCTTACAGTAGTCGAATGAATAAAAGCTCTCATTCAAAAAAAATATAGACTTTGACACTAAGTCAATATAAGGGCACTGGTAATGGGAATCCATCTTGAACAGCACAGGGGACAAACCTGACTCGCTATCCGTCTTCCACCAATGAAAGGAGGCCACAGCCTCTGCACCTCCAGCAGCACCTGGTCCAGGTACCTTGGATCTTGCCTGGCTCGTTCACGCACCTCTTCCTGAAAGAGACCAAAGCAACATGCCAATGAGTTCATTAACTAAGCACAGGGCTTATTCTAAAGGGTTTATTCTACTGCTATGGTGGTACGTCCTTAATGAGGAATGATGATCTATGATGAACCTTAATGAGGAATACTGCACTTCTGTACTTTATAATCATTACGATAATAAATACTGATATATATGATCTGTGAGAAAACAAATTGTCTCCGATGAAACTCTGATGCTAACACGTGCTCTGGCGCTAATGAAACCAGTAGGCGGTGTCCAGATGGACTATGGCATCGCTGGCGGAGAGGATAGCGGTCACCTGGCCGGGCCCACACAGGGCCAGTGTGAAGGAGGTGAGCAGTGAGGCCAGCGCTTTGGGGATGAGGGCCGAGATGAACAGCAGCAGATGCTGAGAGGCACAGCTGGCATCTGGCAGAGGGAGAGCCCGCAGACACCCCACAAACCTGCAGGGGGAGACATGGAGAGATGAAAAGGGTAAGTAGATAAGAACTGTAAATATACTTATATATATATATATATATATAGATAGACAGATAGATAGATAGACAGAAATATAGATAGACAGAAATATAGATAGACGTAACATACATACAAGCAAAGCAGTACACACACAGAGACAAACACACATACTGTGTGTATGTTAACTAGATGTACCGCAGAGCGGTACAAAATATGACCGCCGCCCAGTCCAGCACATTTTTTCCTCAAAAATAAGTCACGCTGAAAGGCATATATAATTCTAACTGTCTCACTGAATTGCATTATGCACACTCAATTATCACTGGTATCTGCTAGACAACAAGTACCAAAACATGATTAGTTCATAGATTTCACATGTAATATACATTTTATACAACCCCACCCCCATCTTGCCTGTTCATAATTCTGAGAAATTCTTGAATTGTGTGCATGTGTGCGTGTACAGGTTTATGTTTATGTGTGTGTGGGTGTGTGTGCGTGCATGTGTGTGTTTGCCTGTTTATGTGCCTGTGTGTGTGCATGTGCATGCATGCGTATATATGTCTACTGTGTGAGTATGTGTCATACGTAGGATTACTGTGAATGTATGTGTGTGCGTGTGTATCTGTTTATGCACATGGTGCATGCATCCCCTGGAGGCAAACATACGCAAAAAATTGGTCATCCTAGGCCCTACGGTTCTCAAGATATTCACAGAAAACTGTGTCTGCCCTACCCTCCTTTTGGGGGGTCCAGTCCAGCGGGGGGGCTACAGATCAAAACGAAAAGCGATGGTTCCATGCTATCCATGTGGGGTTACATGCCCACCAAGTTTCGTGTAC
This sequence comes from Alosa sapidissima, assembly GCF_018492685.1. Lineage (NCBI taxonomy): Eukaryota > Metazoa > Chordata > Actinopteri > Clupeiformes > Clupeidae > Alosa > Alosa sapidissima. The sequence goes on from NC_055969.1 coordinate 9,642,356, forward strand.
CCCGGTCTTTCAGTGTCCCGGGAATCCTTGTTGGTGTACGGTCACTAAATGTACACATAAATTAATTTATTGTGTGGCCCCCCATGAACGAAAGTCCACGAAACTTGGCATGCATTCGGAGGGTGTCATAATGATCCTACACTTCCAATTTCGTGAAGTTTTGACTATGTTAGGTCACAGATACCTGCGATTACAACATCTCATTTTTACTTTTTTGTGTTTAACTAGGTGGCGCTATACATGAAATGAGTGGTTATGGAATGGGTTGACATGGCCCTTTGAGATCAACATACAAAAAAAAAATGGTCCTCCTAAACCCTACGGTTCTCGAGATATTCACAGAAAACTGTGTCTGCCCTACCCTCCTTTCGGGGGGTCCAGTCCAGCGGGGGGGCTACAGATCAAAACGAAAACAGGAGGTTCCATGCTATCCATGTGGGGTTACATGCCCACCAAGCTTCGTGTACCCTGGTCTTACAGTGTCCCGGGAATCCTTGACGGACATTTGGACATGCGAAAAAGACAAAAAAAAAAAATCTCGCTGCGCGGCGGTCATAATTAAAACATTTGGAAAAGGGATGATTAGATAATCACAGAGATATTAATGAGTGCCATCCATTCAGTAAACAATAGGACTCTTGACCAAGACTTGCACCTGAGGGAGCAAAGTCCCAATAGAGGGTTATTGCATTATAGCCTTCACTATGAACCATTGCACTGTTTGTATTTATTGTCTGCCTGTTCCATCAAGGATCAGTACATTTCCTAAAGTAGATTATGGCCCATGTGTATAAACTAATAAGAAGGGCATTATGCCAGACGAGCTGACTATATCAGAGTATCTCAGATTAATAATAGGATTCTTTCCTCGCCCTGCCTCTGTCTGCCCTCTATATCTGTCTCTCTCTGCCTGCCTGTCTGTCTCTCTACCTCTCGTTCTCGCTCTCTCTTTCTCTCCCTCCTGTTCAGATCAAATCATTCCTCACCCCTCTTGCTCCAGCTCCAGCTTCTCTTTGATGATCTCCATGAGCTTGTCTCTGGCTTCCAGGGCCGTGCTGAAGCCAGAGGACCACAGGGGCACCTTAATGTTCACAGGAGCGGATATGATCCCTGTGGAAAGCAGAGATTGTTTGAAGGGGGGAGAGAGAGAGAGAGTGTGTGTGAGAGAAAGAGAGATGTATCTCGGATGCATATGTTGATCCATATCTTGTTTGCTATGCATTCTGTATGTAAACCGCGTGTGTGTGTGAGAGAGAGAGAGAGAGAGATGTATCTCGGATGCATATTGTATGTAAACCTATGTGTTTAAATGTTCTGCTTTGCCAGTGCTATAACTATCTGTCATGCCAATAAATCTCACTTGAATTGAATTGAATTAAGTGAGCGAGGGAGAGAAAGAGGAAGAGAGAGAGAGAGAGAGAAAGAGAGGAAGGAGTGACAGACAGTCATATCATCTGCTTATCTCCTCCACAACTCTAGAGAGGCCTGGGCTGAGCCCGCGTGAGCCCGCATGAGAGCAGATTGTATTACCGGCCGCATCCGCCCTGTCTGCACAGCCACCGCAGTGCTAATGTCCGATTCCTGCTCATTAGATCACAGGCTGCAACGTGAGAGTCCGACTGCCACAGACAGGTGCATGAAACACAACCTCTGTCCTTGTGTTTCAGTCCATACGCATTACCATGGCCATTAGAATTACCAACACAGATACTGGACTTTGACCAGAAAAGGGAGATAGCCAACTGCCAAATAGCCACTTATGTGGAGGGACAGTGCAGGGGATTGAAATAACAACAGGCAAATGCTTCTTCTATTTCTTAATTTTAATTCCAACTGAACTGTCTGGATTGACTGTAGTTGCACTCAATTGGATGACCCCTACAATGAGCACGTCATCATCTTTTTAACTAGATGTACCGCATAGCGGTACAAAATATGACCGCCGCTCAGTCCTGTACATCCGTTCCGCGAAAATAAATCACACTTCAATTTGTCTCCATCTTTTACTCCATCCCCCACTCTTGAAACTTTTGTGTATGCTTGTTTGGCATGCCTGAGTGTGTGTGCGCGGCTGCACAGAAAATAGCCTACTGGTGCTGAAAAGGTGAATAGATTGTAGAATAGCCAAAGAAGATGTAGCATTGTTATAAAACCTTTAAAATCTCTAAACAATCACAAGTAGGGCAGTTCATCACAGTTCATCCATTGCAACTGGATTGATGAAAGGTCACTTACACCTGTAGGCTACATTGTATTTGGGAAAAGCAAAAGGTATCAGCATAATGTTATTTATTTATTTATTTGCTTATAAACAAAAACATCTCTGTCAGTTCCATGCCGTTTTCAACAGCTATCAAAAACAAAGGTCATTTTTTTGGATGGATGGATTTTTTGTGAATGTTTCTTCTTCTACATAAGATTTTAGTCATCTTTAGTTCATGTGATACTTTATTGTCAATGCACAAATTAAGTAACAGTAGTCTGAAATGTTATTGTTAATGCACAAATTAAGTAACAGTAGTCTGAAACGAAATGCTGTTTTACATCTAACCAGTGGTGCAAATAACTGACATGTCCAAATGGCCTTGATGAAATGCGTCGCTAGACTGTTCATACACATTTTAACGGGCCAAAGTTGAAGAGCTGTTGTCCGTTATTGTTCGTGCAAATATAGGCCTAGGCTGATTCATGTTTGTGTAACTGAGGTCCATGGCTAGTCTGGCTTTCACCAGACCAAGCTCAATCTTTTAAGAAATCAAAAAATAAATAGCGGGCAGATCAGATCTATAGTCCATAGGCACCCGATATTGTTTAATTTTCCGATTGAGATATCCACGCTCTGGCTATTCTAAATGCAAAAATGCATCAGGGAGTTATGAAAAAACTGTAACTAACAAACTAGATCCTAATAGAGAGCTGTTAGCTTCCCTAAGCTACAGGTAGGCTTATAAGGTAGGCCTATTTACAACATAAATTGTCAATAGGCTATGCTGGCGACACAAATAAAATCTCCTTTGGAAACCAATGGCTTACGCCTTACAGTATCAAGCGGACTTAAATTGCCATATCGTGGCGAAAAGTTGTAATAAAATTCACGCAGCTCCATGAGTCAAGGAAAGCGCGAATGAAGTAGCCACTTCTAAATGGGACCCACTACACCGTAGCTTAAGGTGTGTTGCTAAAGCAGCCATAATGAAATGAAGGTGTCATTGTTTGGATAATTCACACACACGTGCTTTTTAATTTCACAGACTACAACTACCAAGCTGGAATCAAAGCACATCGATTCCCCTCTCACACCCTGCACGCACTTAAAACAAATAAACAGGCGTCTCAGTCTCACGCATGTATAGGCAAAACTGTATCAGACCGGTGTAACGTTGGTAAATCTTCCATTGCACAGAATGATTTTTGTAGCACGTGCAACAAATGACAGTCGAAAGATACAATTACAGTGCTGCTATCATTTTGCTTGGTATAACCCAGTGTTTCTCAAACTTTTTTTCTGGGGACCCACTTTTTAAAAATGACAGACTATCGCGACCCAACTTCTCAAACTTTTTCTTTCATTCCCCACTTTGATCAAGGGGGCATTCTCGAGCCCCATGCACCTGTCCCTCATCGCTCTAAGAAAGTGGTAGGTCAAGCTTAAAATTGTCAAATTTATTGAAATAATGACAAGTTCTAAATATATCCTCTTCAACAGAGTTAAAATCAGCTGGTGCTGCAGATATAATAATAAATAAATACATAACACACATATTTCTGTTTTCCAGCAACATATTAGGAAGCATAGGCCATTTTACAGCATTGTACAATATATTCAATGAAATACCAACATGCTGCATTAAATGGATCCATAATCCAGTCATACTGAGCACTGCTGGTTGGGAAATATTTTTGAAATAAACTTTGGATGTGATGTAGGCCTACTGTTTAATACATGGGATCACAAGAGTGCCTCCCAATCAGACGTTTCAGCGATTTCGCGATCGAGGCGCCTGTCCCATACTCAAGTTTTTTTGGTGAATGCAGTAATCTTATTTGCTAGGTGAGGTAGGTGCTTGTCTTAGCCTTGTAACTGGACATTTAACTCAAATGTATCGCTAAGATATATCAAATATATCGCTAAGATAGGCCAGCTTCGTCAAGAAATGTTCATTAGTGAGCGTGCTTGCAGATTCAAACATGCGCTTTTCCTCCAAGAAGAGGCGACTCGGAGCTCAAACACGCGCGACAGCACTTTACCTCGGGAAAGCCACCTTGCCTCGCTGTGAAACAGTACAGCCTTTTGGTCAGCTACTATCTCTTCGCAAAGTGCGAAGAATAGATGCGCGCTTTTTTTTGATGAAATTCACCACTCTCACAACAACGTTCAAAATCTCATGTAGGTCGGGACTAACTAAGCTGCCTTGACACGAGCGCTTCCCTGTGAATAACACAGTGCGTCCATTGCGCATCGGGTGTTCTCTACGGTAAACTACAGTCCTTGTAGGAAGCGTCCATTGTTTTTCCAACCCACTTTTAACTTCCAACAAAATTACGTCTCACTGCAACGATGCGCCATCTAGTGGACAAACGACTACTTATCGCCAATACTGGAAATGCAGCCATGATGATGATGATGAATATTTTTTTTGGCTTTCTTTTAAAGCTGGCTGTTCTAATACCGATAGGATGGATGAAATTCTACGAAACTTCGCATACCCCCAGAGAATGCCAGGTCAATCATACACATAAAACATAAATTTTGGTGCAGTTCTGAACATCTTAACATCTTAACTGAAGATAGGGGCGATTAAAGCAGAATGATATTGCATTTTCATTTTTTACCGGGGGGGGCGAGTGATTATGGGCCAGGTTGATGTGGGCCCTTGAGACCAACATACCATAAAAGATTCTTCATCCTCAGTGCCACGGTTCAGGTAGTTATTTAGGAAAAACTGTTTTTTTTTGCGGTTCGGGGGGCCCAGCACGGGGGGGGGGGTGTGGCCCCCGGGGACGAAACAAATTTTTTCCGTAAAAGTCTAGTGGGGCTACATACCCACCAAATTTCATGTGTCCCGGTATTTCGGTGTCCTGGGTATCGTTGACCAAAAATTCAGGAAGTAGATGACGGAAAAAAGAAAAAAAAACTTTGACAATCATTATATGACCGCTTTGCTAGCGGCGGTCATAATAATTTACATTTTCACAAAGATTTCATGTTTCATCATCATCCCTAAGCGTCCCCTGGTCTGTTGCAGTAGCTGTCGTGTGCGTAACTATCCAGTACTTACACAGGTATGATAGGTGATAGGCTACGGGCACTAGAGTGGTTATCATTCAGGTGGGCAGGCTGTGCCGTCCTCTAATCCTGTGGTGTAGGTAAGCTCTTTTATGTGGGACTGGACACTCTGACCCAGCTGAGGCTGGCTGACTCATTCACTCAGTCACACAGCACATAATAAACACACTCACTCACTTTGTCACTCACCCACTTACACATACACACACTCATTAGCTCACTCTTTCACTCGCTTACACACACACACACACACACACTCACTCACCGTGCCAGTGAAGGGTGCAGAGTTGAGTGATCTCCTCGAACACTTCAGGCGTCTCCTCCGCCTTGACGTTCAGGAACAGGCCCAGCACCAGCTCCGAGCCCAGCCTCTTGAATATGGGGTAGACTGACTGGGGCTCTGCACTGAAGCACACCACATACAGCACATGAGCTGCCGATACCAGGGGTTCTCAAACTTGTTGGTGCCAAGAAAGTTTTCCTCATAATTATAACCAATTATTAAGCATATCTTTACTACCATTTGTACACTAAGATGTCATTTGTATTCTCTGGCGTTGTGGCCAGGCTTGCAATCCTGTGTTTACTGGAAGGTGTGTAACTTGGTAACTTGGTTCACAATTTTGTGTTTTTCTGGCAGATGTGTACCGGTAACATGTTTTTTGTCAACTTTGGATTTTGCAAATGTGGACTGACTTAAACATTTCTCCATGTTCATACTCTAGCTAACTAGCAAATAAGCCAAGCCAAGCAGCAGTTTGAATGGTTCATCATGACCTGAGTGAGTGATTCAAATGATTCATAACAGACTGACGTGATTTGTCATAATCATACCACAGTTAAATATTAATGTATGTAGGAGCACAGACACAATATGTTTGTGTCATTGGTGCAAAAGGTTATCATCTGTAGATATGATTTTTTAAATGATAAAATACAACTTTATAACTTAAAGCAAATTATTTTGTGGACGCCCAGGCTATGGGTTGCAGACCCCTACTTTGAAACCCACTGGCCTATACCACTACCACTGTTATGATGGTGATTTGGAGTATTTAGAGAACATCAAACTTAGAGAAACTTTTTCTGTTAGGTGTCTTATTATTTACTATACACTTATTATTGATTGTTCTATTTCTTTAAAGACAATAATTATTTTTTCTGCTTGCTCTGTTACCTAAAACACAGTAAAATAGATTTGTTTGATACATTGCTTTTGTAAACACATCACCACTGTTTGGCCGATTCCATCTGAAACCTCGCCATCTCCTAAAATACAAGATTCTGATAACGTATCACAGGTATCGAGTTTATAATGGTGAACGTGAAACCGCATGTTCAGCAGTGATCCACCCTCCAGCTCTCACCTTGAGGAAAGGTCCTTCAGGCTGCGTTCACAAACACTGCACCGGAAAAACAAACAGACAAGCAGCCTTTACATAACACCTGATTATGTCTCAGTCTCCACACACACACATACACATACACACACACACACACACACACACACACACACTGCAAACTCACATGGGGATTAGCACAGATGTCAGTGTTACCGCAGAGAACATTTTTTTTGTCTAGTACAATGGCTGCGGAACATGACGTATCTTGCCAGTTTCGCTTACTGTAATATTACAGTACCCCTTATCAAAACATGGTGTAAGACTACAGCACCCCTTATTAAAGAAGAATAAACCTGGAAGCAGAGAAGCTGTTCATTCCATTCAAGCCAATTTAAGGAAATGATTCAACGTATGGCTTCCCTCTGATTGACAGCCTTAGTTAAGCCATGATTAATAAGGCCAGCAGTGATGTTATAAGAATGCATTGACCCCCATTAGACAAGAACAGGGAGGATTCATTAGGCCACTAGGTACAGCCATGACATCATGTTTACTCATCAGTAGGACATACATATAGAAAGAACATATCACTCTACACGCCTGTGCTACTAAGGGTTTATCCTTCAACAAAGACACACGCTGTTCTGGTAGTCATCTCTTTACCGTAATTCCCACAGCCCATTAGGCTTCCAAATAGGTTATATTGTATGGGTGCACTATTTTGTATTTAGTATTGTGTATTGCATATACACTTACATATAATGCATAAGGCAATTGCAAATACTAACAATGTCTAGCGAGTCTTTAAGTATAAACTTGACAATAGTGAGGTGGACCTTCTGTGTACTCCTCACTAGTTTGCCATGTTCTACAGGCCTGATATTGCAGGCCTGAACTGTGAACAAGATAATCTGCTTATTCGCTGTGATTTTGTCTTTTGAGCATGCAAGCCTGGGTAAAGAGTTATCTGCACATAACAGGATTTTCAAACATGCACGGAAATATATATGATGTTCCTTATGTCTTGTCTTAAGGCATTTCATTTTGTGTGTTGCATTCACACAGACAATAACACTGCTGATTGCTTCTTTAGGCATTAGGTAAGCCGTCTCTTGTTGATGAGCTGAGCTTGTTGTTTGGCCCTCTGGGCCCACAAATGGTCTGGTGGCCTGACGAGGTGGCACGTTCATTACCTTTTAATGTAATCAGAGCTGGAAGCCAGGCACTTCCCCGTGAACAGATTCATGAGAGACAGCCGAAGCAGACTGGCTTCTTCCCCTGAGTGAGTGGCAGAGATTAAAGAGATCATTAACAACCCGCTCATGAACCGGCCAGATAAACTGATTGATAGATTGCGGCCCCGTGGAAAATTCTGGGTTAATAAAAGATTCGGTCATAATTGAGTTTGTGGTTTGAGCAATATGAATGATGGTATCACATTTTTTCCTCAAAGACAGTGATGTTATAGATGTGATGGTTTTATTGCTGGGTGACAGACTATGAAATGTTGAGAGCTTGCTATAGCAGGCTCTGACTCTATTGCCTGTGTGATACCCCCCTCTAGTGGTAACATGAAACACTGTCTCTCGGTGCTCTGAGGAAACTCTCCCCTAAGTCTGGGCATAATAACCTGACAGGGCAAAAAAATCTATTTAAAGAGGGCAGAACCTCATTTTAGGCCTAGAGTATATGGCATATATGCTTAAAAAGCTGAACTGCTTTTATATCTTTTTGTTGGGGCAGTCGTCAAGAGCACCTTTACAGATATTACACAACAGGTGGTACAAGAATAATGCAATTTCCTTGTTGCAACAGCCAACCACATGTGGAAAGTTAAATCATCTTCCTGGGCCAACAGGTTTCCATATCCCAGTTATGTAATAATATCTAGAAGTAAATATGCAGATAATGTTTATAATGTAGGATTTAGTACTTGTGCTTTTTATACTTGTGTAAACTCTGGTGAGAACCCATGCTACAGAAAAAGCTTCAGTGTGATAGCCAATCTTGTCTGTAAAAGTATCCTCATCACAGAAAGGCATATCATTTCCTGTAACAGATGTTGCCCTGGTAATAACATTTTGGGTAGACTATGGCTGGAAAAAGAGCTTTATTATCTCACCATTGGTCGTAACAATGTTGTCTCCATACATGTAAGTCATGACATCAGTGGGGTCTTTCAGGAACACAGATGATTTATCTGGTTGAAAAACATAAGACAAACTGTTAGATCTTGATCTAAACTATCATATCCTAACCTAAACTTTGTTTCCTGCTCTCATCTTGTCTCCATCTTTTCTCAGCTTTCTGTCATACAAGGAGGGTGACCATGCCACTACTTCAAGACTCAGCCTTGAGTCCAGTCTTGGTGAAATGTTGTTGATTTTATTTATGTTCAACAGCCAATCAAATGACACCCCTCCCCTCTGTGCTACTGAAAAGAACCGTGTTGATTTGCTGGGATTGTTTATAGTTTGGTCTGAGCCACAGCTTCCCATTTACAGTGCAGAGAACCTGACTGGAATGACAACATTTACTGAACTTGAGAAAGAATGTGTAGATTTTACAACAGAAGGCAAGCATAGTCTTGCAACACAACATCTACACATCTGCGGACCCAAGGTGATCCCTCATCTCAACTCATCTGCAGGAGTGACTTTCCATATCCACACCAACACAAGAGGATGTCTGAGAAAGAGAGGAAGTTATGATCTTCTTAATAGATGAAGTTCCTCTGTGCTAGAAAATTTTACATATTCAAAGCACTGACTACTTCTTCCTTTGTAGCCTGAACTGAATATTTGGTTATTTTATAGAGGGTATGTGGGGGGTCAATTAATTTGCAAAGCCTCAAACCCATGCCCAGGCAGTAGGTCATGGGTTTTCTGTCTCGTGACAATAAAGCCTGACATAGTCTCTAATCCAGCGAGGAACAGTGAAGTCCCACTTTAATAAACCATGCATAGGCTATAGGCACATAATCAATCTGAAACAGCAATGCAACAGATGTAATCACATATTTATAGACTACTTGTTACACTTGTTTTTAATCAACAACAGAAATAGACATAAATAGATAGTCTATATAAGACATTGAAATATTCACACGAGTTATTAGTATCAGACTAAAAAACATTGTAGCTGCGCTGAATTAACACGGCAAGCTAGCCTATCTAACAACGCAACATCAAACATGAAACCAACATCAACATGAAACCACATGTATACACAAGAACCTGCTACTGCTCAAACAAACTTTGTAACCTCTGAATGAGCACAACCTACCGCAAAGAAGTTCTTTCATTCCCTGAACCGAGCACACGAAAGATGTTGACTTGTTGAGCAGTCTTGCTTGAAAGATTCGGCTGCCATGCTTCTCAATGCGACGTTCGCAGAAAGTTATTGGATCTCGATAAAATTCCAGTGATTTGTCACCCAGAAGTGATATTCCCGTAGATCCCGGTAATTTAGACATCATTTTGTGTGAACACACACAGCTAACCTAATCCCTGAGCTGCTTCTTTTTGACATACGCGTGTAACTGAATAGGAAACCTAACCGGCGAACACGTTTACGCACAACAAATAACCATGACCATCTTCTACCTAAAGTCAATCTAAGGTCTAGTTAATATTTACTGTTTTATTATTACTGCTGATATTATCAATGCTTCAGTCAGACACCGCAGATCGCAACACAAGCAAGCAACAGTCTCTGCATAACCTATCCAAAATACCAGGAAGTGTGTTTATCCTCCGAGTGTTTGAATCTGGTATAGCTACCATTAAGGGGCGGGGGGGGGGGGCGAAGTTTCATGTTTTGAAATCCGAAATAAATAGCTGAACTTGGCTATATCCTATAACCAAAATTGTACACTTGCTCAAGGCTTTTCTCTGTGAGACTAGCTTATTCGGTGTTGTCCTCTACTTCTCCAATTCTCTCATGTTTAAAACACAGGTGTCTATGTAAAGTTTCATAGTGGCAATCTGAATTGAGTCGGATAACCTGTCCCTACCTCAAACAACAGACGGCTATTTCTTTGATGTTTATAGCTCACACAGCCTATTTGCTATAAATAGTAGCCTATTAGCCTATATTAAACAAATGTCAACAAGCTAAATGTAGGCATATTCATAAGAAATAAGGCTACTGTCACAGGAAAAATTCTAACACCCAGGGGCAAACCCTAGCCTATCGGAATCAGACGCTAGGGGGAGGAAAACGCTTGCCAGGTCCACGAAGCGAAGCGAAGGCCTATCTACTTACAGTGGACAACTCGTGGTGGTCTCAATTGTAACTGAAAGTCAATTCAATTCCTGAATTCAAATTGTCAATTAAATTCCTGAAGGTAGGCCTACCGATGCCCCATCTCTCCGTTGATCTTCCCTTGGGCATTGTACTAAATGTGGCGTCGTGCCTCCACATACCCCGTAAATTTGCCATTTTTTATACTGAAAATGCGATATGTCAGACGGAGACGTTAGTTACCAATGGCTTTTCCACAAGATGGCGCAGTTGAAAACACTCCAAACACCCAGTTTGCCCTGACTCAAACGCGGGCAATCCACAAAATAACGCTCAAGTCAGACCGAGACGCACACAACCTGTCGTTCACAGGCACGCTCGGTTTGTGCGTATCCTGGCTTTAACTACTGCCAAAATGGCTTTGATCCGTTTCAAAGTTCCGAGGTAACCTAATATGAAAGCCCACGGTGGCCCAACGCGGTCCTGGCATCTCCTGCGTTTTAGACCACAAGTAAGTCCATTTTATTAATCAAAAGCCATGTTATTAATAACAAGTTCGCTGTACTTCAATCATGTATAATGACACTGTTCTTTACAAGATATTAGATTCTATAAAGATCTTGTGGGCTAGGCTACAATTCTTTTAATTATAAAAGAACCGTTGTGTGCCGTGTCAAGGCGTTTTTGGAGGAATGGCATTTAAGCTAATATCCTGACTAATACTGAGTAAAAAGTATGACAATTTACCAAGTTTTTAATGCATGGAAACCACACACTCGATGTATTTAGTGTTGTTTATGAATGAAGTATGTTGTGATTAACTCTGAAATGTATTTACATAATACAAATGACATGTGAAATGTTAAGTAGTTTATAACGTCGTGGGATAAACCTGCAAATAGATAGATAGATAGATAGATAGATACTTTATTGATCCCCAGGGGAAATTCAAGATGACATGTAATGAAATTACATGTAAATGTGCTATACAAATATTTTTGTCCCTGGTCCTCTGTTCCATTTCACATTCGTTTACCTGTTGACAATTCCTCTTGCTTGTGCAACTGTGTTGGTCGCCACCTCATTTAGATCACTTAGAAGAATTTTTGGTGCAGTCTAAATCTTTGCTTTGCATTACCTTGATTTATAGGCGTGAGGTTAATGTATCTAAAATGTATGACTTTGATGCGTAGGCTATTGAATGCGTATTTTCATGCGTTCAAGTGTGAGATCTTTCTATCCCAAATTACATCCTGTCAAACTGTTGAAAGCTATACTCTGCAGACAAGCCATCTCATTTATTGGTGTACTTACCTTTGCTCTGTCGTTAGGCTTTTCGGTAAATAGATCGTACTACACACGATGTTATCTGTGGGTATGAGGTGTCTCGTGTGTTTGTTGAGACCTTGTGTAGACTTTTTTTACTTGTGCATTAACAGGAATCCTTCCTATGTATGTCATCTATCAGAGAGGAACTAGAGTGAAATTGCCCAGATCGGATAGGCTGATGCTGACAATCAGGGCGATGCATTTTATGACGGTGAGCAATAAAAGCCCCCGCACTTAAGATAACAAAGTCTGTGATGCCAACTCAAACAGACATCTCGGAGATCTTAAAGAAACGCGTTTTGAAAAATGATATCTTCTTTTTGACAGAATTGTCGGATTTGAGGATATTTTTCTCTCTCTCTGAATAGCTTAGCCTACTTTCTGGGATGATTTCTCTCAAGTAAGAGGATGAGTGTTGTGTTTTCCCTGTGTGTGAGAGAATGAGAGAACGGCTCAGTGACAATTTCAGCAGCTTCACTTGAGTTGAGACTGAAGCCTGGCCAACACCAGCGGCCAAAGCCTCCTTACAAGTCATCGATCGTGACAGTATAGAGCCATGAGAAAATTAACTTTTAGTCCATTCCGATGAAACGGAGTGAAAGCCGCATTGTGGCTCGTGCCCCCAACCATCAGTTTCTTCCATGGTGCACTGTGGCTCAGGCAGTGTCAGCCTCCGTGGCTGGTTGTCCCAGCTCCTCCATGGAGCAAAACTCACATGCAAAATTACTCTTTCAAAAGCCATTATGGTCATCTGATTCCGGTAATTCAAAAATCGCTTTCTCCATGCTTGGAGTGACCTCTTTTGGGGGGTTGGAGTCCTGTGCTTTCTACTGGGGCACCCTCCCCGTGTGACAATCCCTCTGAGCACATGGAAAAGTTAAATGCCACTTGATGTTGTGTGGCATGGTAGAAAATAAAGTCCTCAACATTGCACATCTCTTGTTCAGCAGTACTCGGATGGTTATGGTTGTGATTCTTCGATTGTGATTATTTGAAGGACAGTATGTAAATTCTATCAGACTGTTATGCTCTATTACTGGCATCGGTTCATTATGGGGTGAGCATTTTTGGAATTATATTGTTGTGAGAATGCCTGTGCTGTGCCTATCTTTTCCATTTTCTATGGATTATAAGTTTAATGATTATCTTTCTCGATTTTGTTGTGACAAGCAGTATAATGTGATTCAGGACTGATTAAAAAATGTGTTTGAGTGGAGAGAGCCAGTATCTTATTAGGTACTAAACGCAGCTCAAGCCTTAAATGAAATCCCTTCATGGTTTCCTTAAAATATTAATTAACTTGAATGTTCTCTGCTAATATGGTTACAGAAATAGTTACATGTGGTGGAGGAGTAGGCTTATAGATATATTTGAAGGTGTCAATGACCATCATTTCCTTTTCCCTCCAACCTTTAGAAAGGTGCTGGTAATGATGAAAGAACACTGGACTCGGGCTGATTCTCAGCACTTGTAGTTGTCCTCAGACAAACAGTGAAGCCTGTTGTTTCTTTCAATCATGGTTGTTTCCTTTGCCTAGTCAGTCTGGGTTAACATCAGTGTCTTGGCTTCAGCGGTAGGTTCATGGACAGATCCAGCTGAAGGATAATGGCAACAGGCTGTTTGTGTTTGGTGATGATGGCTACAGAAACTGTAGCAGCCACAGGATTCAATTCAATTCCATTCGGTTTTATTTATATGGCGCCATTAACAATTGACAATTTGTCTCAAGGAGCTGTACAGAGCCCAGAGCCTGAAACCCTTACAGTAAGTGCTGAGGAACAGGAAGAAACTCAGTTTATAAGGGGGTCCCATAAGACTGGGGTCGGCCAGGGAGAGAAATAGAAAGGGGGTTGAGCGTTACTGAAGGGAAGGGAGGAGAAGAGAATCAGAGAGAATCAGAAGTCAGCAAGCAGATACAAGTTCATACATGCGTCAGGATAAAACATACATTCATACATGATGCATCATGTATGAATGTATGTTTTATCCTGACGCATGATTTAAACAAGATTGATAGTGGATGAAATGAAGAGAGCCATGCAGGTGGCATTCAGATTGTTGAATGTAGAACAGCTTAGTGAATATACCGTGTTCTCATAAGTTTACTATTCACAGAGGAATTTATATCAGTCCTATCATGTGAATGCTAGAGGTAGGTTGGTTCTCTTCTGTTCAAACAACAGATGGAAGGTGTTTCATGATCGATATGTTTTTATCCTCTGTTCAACAGTCTCATCTAACATGCCAATTGAACATTTGTACTAGGCTAGGTATTTGTATCTGAAGATATATACAGGTATTTCTATGCACACTACCTCTGAAGCAACAGGAGACAGTGCAAGGGTGTCTGCAGTGAGCCACAGAAAACCATTAAGTATAATTTTTCATTGTGCTGGTTTGTGTGTGTGTGTGTGTGTGTGTGTGTGTGTGTGTGTGTGTGTTTGTGTTTGTGTGTGTGTGTGTGTGTGTGAGATGCTTGTGGTACTGTGTGGGAAACGCACGTGTCTGACGTGAAACCGATATCTCTTTTTTTAACACCACCAAGAGGTATAGAGAAAAAACAAAACCACTCATTCTTTCCCCAAACTCTTGTCACTTTGACACGGCAAGTGTGGGCGATGCGCGCAGCTCTCCTTACAGAGAGTTTCCAGGGAGCCTGTAATCACGACTGTAATTTTCAATTTTTCATTCGCAAAAAATTCTCTGGTCTGCGGCCGCGAAAAAAACAAGGAGTGTTGGGCGGCCTGTTTGGTGGATGGCATGCATAGCTATTCACACTGATTTCAGAGGCCCTGGTTTGGCTCAGGAGAGTTGGGGGTTAAGCAGTGGTTACAGCTGGTGGATGACTGGGAGTTTCCTTCTGCTTCACATATCTGAACAATTCATCACCCACCAAGTGACAGCTTCTCTTACACATTATATTTATTTACTGGTATATGCCATAAAACATTAGGTCATTAATGGGTTAATATAGGGTAACAGACACAGTGTTCCTTAATTATGGCCATGATAAAAAGCTTCTTTCCTGGTTCTAATAAAAGGAGGTCATATTCAGTGTACCTAACAGTGTACTCAAGGGCTATATGACATCTTTATATTGTATACATTATTACAACAGATAGTAAAACCACTATATCCTGGCAACGGAGGAACACTTAATGATTTTCATACTAATGTAAATATTGTACTGTATGTCCAGTATGGCTCTTATTGAGAGCCCTTGCAGTCAAGTGTTTAATGTCACATTGCCATATTTAAATAATTTCTTATAGCCTGTGGAAACACTGACTAATAACTCAGATTTTCGAATATTTGTAGGAGAGTTTTCTGTTTTTAATTCTGATGGCTTTAGAGCACAGATGATGGTAATCATCACTGCCATAACATATATGTAGCCTACAATAGGGCTACCTAAGTAATGGTATTGAGCTTGACAAGGGCTATTTGCAGACCGGCACTAACAGGTCGTTTTACCGTCTAAGTCCATTTCCACTGCACAAAACAGCCCATGAAATTGCAAAGAATTTTCCGCTCATGTGATGTTTGACTGTTTGCACCCCGTCTCATCTCCGAGGCACAGCGATGAGTTCACATGGAGTGGTGGAGGTAGTGGTGGAGGAGGAAGCATGTGTGGTGAGAAAGAAGGAATACATGCGTGGAGGTGTCCATGTAGGCGCTGGAACGAGGCGGCTCCCATCTGGGCAAACATATCACACGTCGCATTTATTTACCCTTCCGGAGCCGCGAAACACCTCTGTCTCAGCGGGGCCCACGAGCCTAGGAGGAAAGGTGTGAGCTCTCTCAGGAGGAGGTGGGGTCAGGGGTGGAGGACAGGGTGGACCCTCTGATGGAAGGAGTTGCTCTCTGACCCCTGTCTCCAAGGAGTAAGCTATATTAGGTACTGTCAGAGAGAGAGAGAGGCTGAGAGAGAGAGAGATACAGAGAAAGAGAGAGAGAGTGACATAGATAAATTGACAGAGAGTGAGTGTGTGGAAGATTACATGTGTCAGGCAAAATGAATACAATACATAGAATAATAAGAATACCTAGAATATCCAACCAAAAAACAACCAAAGGACGCTTGTTAACATTACTAAGAACAGTGAGTCATTCGCTTTGGCATTGTGACTGTCATTCATGGTATTCAAATGCGCTGAGTCCCTGTGCTCCTTAAGGAAGGGAAGCTGTATATCATAATCATGTTTGATATACACCCAGTAGTTATCATTATCTGTGCGTCGCTCTCACAAAAAAAAAAACCCTCTGGCTGCAGATAAAATTCTCTTCCACACTCGCGAGCAGGGCATTCATGTGTGTGGACTAAAGCCACCTTATCTGAAGGGTTGTCATCTTGATGTACTACTTCCAGGAATCTCATTTCCAGGAAGCCAGAGCTTTCTAAAAAGAGAAAAACAGGAGTTTGCATTCATTATCACCAGGGGCAAGAGAATGCCGAAACCAAATTAAGGATGTGGTGATTACCAGAGGCCCCTGCGCAACATCCAGAGTCGCACGGAGCCTCCCGACACCCAGTTGCACAAATTTATTATTGACGGACCCATCCTGCTAACCCCTCGAGAGGGAATCGTGGGAGATTGATCCGGGCGCCATGAGGGGTTCTGTACTTCGTGGAATGGTGTGGTGATTAAACACAGCTTCTGCTACTGTCCCTGTGTGGATAATAACCCTCAAGACCACTGACAGGCGAGTTGGTGGAGTCATACATGTACTCAGTGAGAGACAAACAGTCTGTTACAGACAAACAGGTGTTACAGTCACCCACTCACTCTCTCTCTCTCTCTCTCTGTCTTATGTGTGCAGACAGTCAGAGAGAGAGAGAGAGAGAGACAGTCGTTGTTAGAGATTTAGTCTTCCAATCACGCTCACCCTCTTTCTCTCTCTCCCTCTCTCTCTCTCCTCTCCCTCTCTACTCTGTTCCCTCTCTACTCATCTCCAGGCCGCCTGATGTGGAGAGTCATGTAGAGGTGTCCCATCTGACCAGCACTGATGACGGTTTCCAGTGATGGCCACACAACCAGACCCAGCTGAGGAGTAAGCACCGGAAACAGGCGATGCATAACCACAACCTTTGAGCCAGATCTGTCACCACTCGGGGATGAATAATTCACAATCTCTGTGTAATACCTGTCACTGTGACATATGGATACCATATGCATGGTCTATTATGCAAGGTCATGAAGGTAGCTTAATAGAAAGATGAGGGTTAACATGTCAGACACATGGTATTGCCCTTGTTACTCCTACCCTTGTAGACAGTTATAAAAAGGAAATATATGGCGTGGTAATTCCTGAAAAGCCCTATTAATGGTTTTAGGGAACTATTGATAATGACATGGCGGTTACGGTTATAATGAGTTCAAGGAAACATTCAGCTTTTGTTTGCAGTTCAGTTGATGACCTGGTGGACACCACTAATGTTTTGAACTCTCTGGAGAGGATTATCCTTACCCTCTTCCTGGCGGTCATCATCGTTATGACGGTCCTGGGGAACCTCCTGGTCATGGTGGCCCTTTGCAAAGACAGACAGCTACGGTAAGGCAAGTGACAGGACACTGTGTAGGCGATTGAGCTTATAAGATCACAATATCAGGCTTTCATTTATGTTTACATTAAAGTGTATTAAAAGCTCATAGCAAACCTATTTTAAAATAATATAGGGATTTGAATGGGGTCTTTGTTACAGCAACACACGCTACAGTTTTATCACAGCAAAAGCTTTTTTGTAACACACTGGGTTAATAATAACACGTGCACTAATCGTGACAGAATCCAACAAACAATATTTTCAATCATTTCAAAGTGTTGTAAATTACTCCATATGCACAGTGTGTAGCAACTCGTTAAAGCTCCTATTTAAAGATTTACGTTCCCCACCACTAGAGACCTTAAGCCTGTGCAGACATTCTCGTTCGCCCCAAGTAAACATTTACATTGTGTTCATATACATCTGTGAGATCCGTGTCCCGGTGGACCCGGTGGAGGTCTGTGAGGAAATGAACATTTTTTTCCCCACCTCTCCCTCCCTCACTTTCGTTGCGCAAACCCATCTCTCTCCTGTGTGCATTAGGAAGAGGAAAAACAAGTGGAACTGGGAGAGCACTAATGTGGTTGGGGAATGTAATTATTAAGGAGGCACACTTGGGATACACGCTAATGTATGCTACGCTAGTCTCATGTCCAAGTCCACTGGATCTGATCAGACAATACAGAGCGTGACAAAAGCAGACAATGGAGTGATTCAAGTGTAGGTGGGTGCAGCCATGGGTGTGGATTGCTGTTTCTAATGATAAGCAGGCTACTTGGCTGGTGTGGATATTCTTATTGAATTATTTCTGATTTGAATGCCCATTTCGGGGTGGAATGGCCTGCAATTTCTTACAGCTGGTTGTCATTATCAAGTGCTTGGATTGATGCCTCTTAAGTACTTGTCACAATAATGCCCCCTTACTCAGTAAAGCCTGTACGTTTGTGTGACGAATGAAGAGAAATCAAATGATTTACTTATTCTAGAGAGACGCTTGCTCTCATCTGAGTGTTTGCCAACCCATGACATTTCCTTCTTCTTTTCCACTAATCAGAAAAGAAAGCCCCTTCTAAAAACGGACAGTAAACATTACAGTGGATAATTTATTTATTTGTTATGAGATGGAAGAAATAATGCCATATGGCATTAGTCAACCTCAGTGGTTCTCTGTAAGAATACTGGAATTTTGTGTTAAAAATATAAACGTGTCCCAAATCATAATAAGAAACATGTTTGAGTAAATGCTCCAGTAGCTGAGAGTTCAGCTGGACACCACTGCAGGGTCAGCAACTAAGAGGTATCATTCATATTTTACCACTCTTAATTCCGGGACATCTCCTGTGGTGGTGGTGGTTGGTCAGTGTTCTGGAACCTTCCGGGTTAGCCATTGAAAGATGTACACACACACACCCCTTCTGAGCTGAGTTTTCCTGGCCACAGTGACCTTTGTGCCTGCTCACAGGCTCAGGGATTTGGGTGCACCCAAGTGCTGGAAGGCCATGTCCATAACTAATGGTGCAACATGAAGAAAGAGAATTGAATGTACTTGATCATCGCACGGCCGATGGCCAAAAGATGCCTTCACTTCTGTGAAACTTCCTAGAGAACCTTGCATTGCTTTTGGCCATTTCATTTTGTGTAACCACCAGAACTATCTTTACTGAGCCCTCTTCCATTACTCCAGCTTGCTGAAGACCTTTGGGCTGGGTTTTGTGCCTGTTCACCACTTACTTAAGATATAATGTTATGTACCGTTTTTGCAGATGTTCTAAATCACAATGATTTGGAGTGCAATTTATCCTGTGGTGAGTCAGATGTTCATGACCATCCAAAAGTCTGAACTCCAACCGATGTTTTCTTTCACTGTAGCTAATTCACTGTAGTCACAATCAGTGGAAACATGCCAGTTAAATGTTGAGATGAGCTGGTATACCTCCTGAGCTCGTATGTCTGTCATCTGATATCTCCAAATGTGAGTTTTTGGCTGGATTCTGGGTCATCTGATGTGAGACACCCTGTATTGACGTGACGTCACACCCTTCTGGACTTGTATCTGAACCTCTGGATCCCCTTTTTGTCTGTCATGATCTTTGACAAATTATGGCATCAACAATGTTTAGCTTGTTTCAATAGAAAAAGGGCTTGTTCTCTGCCAAAAATATAAGGTTGCTTCAAAACACGAACAAGAATTGAACAGTGGGAAAGTCAGAACCCAAATACAAGGCTCTTCACATCTGAAGTCTGAACATGCCTCCAGTTTCAAATTCTGATGAAAACAGCTGACTATCCGTATAATCATCTTTTGATTTAGATAGAGAGAGAGATAGATAGATAGATAGATAGATAGATAGATAGATAGATAGATAGATAGATAGATAGATAGATACTTTATTGATCCCCAAGGGGAAAATCAAGCCAAATTTACAACCCATTCCACCAATAACTGGAAAAATTACTGTAAAAGTTCAATCAAGTTATCATTTTTAACATGACTAATGCAGAGACATGGCCAGCTGCATGATGGGAAGAGTTAAACTGCTATAGAAAACTATTCTTTGTACGTCCGCAGGAAAAAGAAGACCAACTACTTCATTGTGTCGCTGGCTTTCGCGGATCTCTTAGTCGCTCTTCTGGTCATGCCATTCGCTGCCATCGAGTTGACCACAGGCCAGTGGAGGTATGGCGAGACCTTTTGTCTCATTCGGACATCCTTGGACGTGCTGCTCACCACAGCGTCTATACTGCACCTGTGCTGCATAGCGCTGGACAGGTGAGCATGAGAAACAGCATTAAGCCATGAAACATTCTCTCCAAAACATGCACTACTGAAAATAAAATACTAATGGTGATAAATCATACTTTGTAAACATAAACATTGTAATCATAATCATAAATAATTGTATAAGTAGATTAAAATGTTGTGTAGTATCTTGGGCAGTGGATTTGAATGAACTCCACACAACTTTTTGCTCACAGCCTGCCCTAGTGCAATGTGGAATACAAGGAGGCTTTTCATGGCATATACTGAAAAGCTTCAGGGCTAAAGTCAGTGTGCCACTTTGCCATCAGAATGTTCAGGGCTAAAGTCAGTGTGCCCCTTTGCCATCAGAATTAGTCTGAGGGCATATTGAATCACACATATTCCGCTCCAAGGGCCTGGCCTGGAAGATCTTTGCATTTCAATCCGGTTGCATGAACGATGGGACAGGAAAACCTGAAGAATTAAACAAGCTTAGTGAGAAGTGAGCGTGATTTTTGTGTGTGCGTCTGATGCACTAAGACCTGGAGCAAACTGCCACGTGCCATATTATGCAACATCCAAACGTAACATGTAACATAATAACGACTGATCCCTGAGGGAATCCTGCTGAAACATGAATATTATCATATTACATTAGATTACATGCATGCTGCTCTGGGCGTAATATCAGGGCATAATATCAGAAAAGCTAAGTCAAAAACATTTTATAAATAAGTTCTTATTTATATATATGTAATACAATAATTTGTCATGGCAGAGGTTAAAGACAGTTACGTTTATAACATCAAGGATGACATTTTTAGCTAATTGTTGTTTCTAGGAAACATATGGCAAGCAGTAGGATATACTACTTTACCATTACGTGTCTTGTCTGCTTAACCATCATAAATGTAAACACGGCATTGTATGCGGTGTATGGTAACACACAGCTGGTTGTAAAGCACTTTTTGTCTGTACACATAGAAAAGGTTGATGTGCTCCTATCAGCATATTATCTGGGAGTGCAGATCTCTGATGAAAAAAGGCCCAAAGGTTAATGAAAAAAAATCAACCTCCCCAAATGCCACGAGACAGCTGTCTCACCATCAGACCCTAATTTCTGTTTCTGTTGCCATCATGGTGTTCATACCCTGACTCATCTTCATAATTAATGCATTCGCAACATAGATCAGATATTTGCGAGCCTGGGAAATGTCACATCTGAGGGTCTGCTTTCGTTCAACGGCCCGCCATTTCGTTGTGGGCAGCCTCACAATGTGGCAATCAACATCTGATGAGGTTGTTGCATCATATTTCTTTAGAGCCACCCTCCACGCTCTGATTATTTAATGGTTGCTTAATAACACTGACAGTCAGTCCAAGCATTCTGTTTCATATCCAACACTAGGCTGAAATATACACACATCATTTCCCTGCTTAGGCTCCTCTTTTATATGCAACTGCCAACAACGCTTTTAAGGAGCTCATTATTATATCTTGCCATTACTACTGTATGTATACACAGATTGCTTCCCTCTGTTGCCTTTGTTATGCATTTTGCCCTTAATCGATTTTGCATTATTCACAATTCACATTCCAACAGCAAAACCAAGTGCTAACTCAATGCCAGTCCTAATGGATGCTCCTCTAGTGATTACACACTGGGGCATCATTTTGGAATCTTTCAATCATGAATCCCACAGAGTGAGTCTCTCTGTAGCTCCATGGTTGAGGAGATGGTGGAGGTTGGTTTTCTTTTTGAAGGGCAGACTTCAAAATCATGCAAACACACACGCACGCACACACACACACACACACACACACACACACACACACACACACATACATATAATCCGCTAATTTGATCTGAAGAGCGGTTCCTTTTTGGTCTTTCTCATTCTCTCTTCGTGAAGTCACATGACAAATGAGTGTTGGAAATGATTTTGTTCATCTAAGTAAGGAGTTTTGTTTACATTTTTAAATCAGAGGTACTGTATAATAAATGTTTGACAAACGCACCTCTTAAAAAATGAAATTGCATAACTAGATTAGTGATTTGTTTGATGGATGTCAATCAAATCTCATCTAAACTCAGTTACGTAAAGCTGAGAGGATAACTCACTGTTGTCAGTGAATCCCAGATTAAAGCTGCTTGCGTGGCTTGTGATTATTAACTGTATTTTTGGCTATTGTAACATATCTCCCGGGCTTGTTGTGACTCTGGCTGCAGGTACTATGCCATTTGCTGTCAGCCGCTGGTCTACAGGAACAAAATGACCCCGTTGAGGGTGACTCTGATGCTGGGAGGATGCTGGGTGATCCCCTCCTTCATCTCTTTCCTTCCCATCATGCAAAGCTGGAACGTTATCGGCATCGAGGACATTGTGAGTAGGCTACAGGTTGTGTATGTTTTGGAGGAAACCCTGAGACGGGCCTATTACAAACTCTACATAACATTATATCTTAATCTCTACAAAGAATCTGAAATAGCTGGCTTTGATGTGTAGTGTGACTTGAAATGAACTTTAAAATTGCTCTCATGTTTAAACGTTTGCCAAATAGAGAACTATGTCGCTTACTGATACAGTATGATACAGTGTCTTCCGATGAACCTTTGGCTTCGGACACAGGATATACCAAGCCTTACATGAAGCCTATCTTGTCTATTTTCAGGCCCTTAATATCAACACATCATCAGTCTATTAATCTGAGAAAATATTCTCATATTTGCACTGCATATTTTAGCCTCTGAGGTCTGCTTTTGATTTAGATCACTTGAAGGCCAAGACAATAGACACTGACAAAACAGTCCCCTTTACTCTAGGCCTACTTATTATTAATACTGTGTCACGCATGATTCAGTCGCATGATTTATTTCCCCAACATGTCCTGTTGACTTGAACCTAAAACCACAGTGCAAAAAAAGAGCAAATGCCCATTTAAGGACACGATTGCCTCGATCTGGAAGCTGACTGGATGTATAGCAGACTTCTCACGCGTTGAAGTGTTGAATGTTTTGACACTGTGAACGTTAGGTCCAGAATGGCACGGGGAGTTGCCGAGGCAAGCTCAGTTCACGAGTGCAAAGTTCAGGCCCAACTGCTTAAAGTAATTTGTGTTTGTTGAAACCAATTACAGTGATGGTAAATATTTATAGATTGCACGGTATGCTTTTCTCGGAAATTTCTTTTGTCCACCAAGAGCTTTCAGATCACACTCGAGCCCTCTTAAAGAAAAGGATGATGTGAAACATGAAGTGGAATAGAGCTGCATCATTACTAATTCGCAGACAATTGGGCTCGAAAAAGTAATTTCTTATCTGATCTTGGAAAGGAGAATAGTTTGAACTTTGTTTACCAGCTGGCTGTTTTTTTCTCTCTGCGGACTCTCTCCATCTCTTGTGTTTCGGCCATAAAGATCGAGCAGAGGAAGTTCAGCAGTACCAACGAGACGTACTGCGTGTTCCTGGTCAACCGTCCGTACGCTCTCATCTGCTCGGCCGTGGCCTTCTACGTGCCGCTGGGCCTGATGGTGCTGGCCTACCAGCGCATCTACGTGACGGCCATGGAGCACGCCCGGCAGATCGGCACCCTCCAACGCGCCGGCTCCGCCCCGGAGTACCTGAGCAGCGCCGGGGGTGGAGGGGGCTCCTCGTCGGAGACGCACGGCGGCTCCAGCAGCAGCCGCATCAAGATCGAGACCAAGGCGGCCAAGACGCTGGCGGTCATCATGGGCTGCTTCTGTCTGTGCTGGGCGCCCTTCTTCGTCACCAACGTGGTGGACCCGTTCATCCAGTACACGGTCCCCTGGCAGATGTGGACCGCGTGGCTGTGGCTGGGCTATGTGAACTCGGGACTCAACCCGTTCCTCTACGCCTTCCTGAACCGGGCCTTCCGCCGGGCCTTCCTCATGATCCTGTGCTGCGGGGACGAGCGGTACGTGCGCCAGGGCAGCTACGGGCCCTCACGAGCGCACTCAGGCTCGGCCAATGGCACGACCATCGCTCTCAGGTAAGCTCAGGCGGTGGTGGGTGGTGTGTGTGGTGGTGGTGGAATTCAGCGTCCCGTCTGGCCCCCTGTAAAAAAGATATGAATTTTGGGAAGAAAATTGGGACGGGGGGGATTACCTTCCCCCTGCCTTCACAGCTTATCTGTGGGCCTCAGGATCATCTTTGTCTGTCATTGGAAAAATTAGGTTTTTGGGAGAGGTTTTTTTTCTGGGCTTTTAAAAAGAGATGCTGGAGGCTAGGTCATCTGGTATAACTTATAGACATGCTCTTACATGTTCTTGTGTATATAGTCAATGTAAAATAAGATGAAAAGGAAAATAACTGTAGTTCGCAGAAATGTTTAATAAATGCAATATCGTCTTTCTCAGGCTATAAACAGGGCCCCTCTGAGTGAGTGTGTAATGCACTCATAAAAGCGCTGCATTCATTTTCAAAGCATATAACATCATTATAACATAAACCATCTGCTGATTCAATCATTATTATTAGCGGTATGGAACAGCTAATTTAATATAATAAAATCAGGGAACAATCAAGTGCATGAAAGCATTAATATTCTTTAATTTATGCTACCAAGGAATGTCATGGTGAATAGGTTACTGCATGAGAAAGCACAGGGAGAATTTGAATTTCTATTGGATTCATTGTCTTTTTTCACCTTTTGTCTGGTGCTTGGTGTCTGTTTTGAAGTGCCGCTGGACAGAGGGCCCCACATGTCAAATCTTGGGCCTTTTTCTCCCTTCTAGCTCTTCAGAAATGGCCCATGGAGGGCTGACATCACCGTAACCTCACTTTCCCCACATCCCTCCCCAAGCCACTCCAAAACAAAACACTCATCCTAATGGATGAGTTAAGAAACAGAAGACCAACTTTGCGCACACACACACACACACACACACACACACACACACACACACACACACACACACACACATAAAAACAACACAATGAGTGGCATGTCACTGTGTTGCTATTTTTGTTATAACAGTGTGACTTCATGTTGCGGCCTTTCTGACTGACTGACTGCTGTTGTATTATTTATGTGCTAATGAGGTTGTTCTCGGCGGTTTGGTGCCCCCCTTTAAGGTGGGGAACAGTAGTTTTACATGTTATTTTAGTGGGTGTGTCTCGCCTTTGCTCTTTTGTTCCAATGCTGTTTGTGGGCTTTTTTTCTCTCCTTACGCTCCTCCGCATTTTATGTTTATGGTTTTTTAGCTTTACTTAACTTCGCTAAACTAGCCCTGTGCCCGCATGTGTTTTCTTTTAACTCATTTATGGAAAAGAACATTTCATATATGGCAGTCAGCGTTTGACGCGCCACGCCGTGTTTTTTATTGGGCACAGCTGAAAACCCCAGAATGTGTCGAACAGGAAGTGAAAAAACAAATAGTATTAGAGCCACCCTAATGTCTGTGCGTGTAAAAGAGTCCCAGACACAAAGCAGATGTTGCTTTTTTCCGCTCTGAATTTAATTACTGAAACTAGAATAGAAGCCGTCGGCAAATCGTTCCGGATTGTGTGTTAATATGTCTGTTGATGTGTTCAGCGGCATTGGCCATGCTAAAATAGGTCATTATATTTAGATTAATGTTTGAGATCTTGTCCATTGTTTTTCCTTTTTTTTGTGGTGGAGCTATACTTGTTGATCCATGTCTCGCTCAGAACAGTCTGCGTTTTAAGGTGACAACCCCTGGTCTGGTTACCTTTATACCAGTAGGGAACTGCACGCTGGAGAGCTGGTCCTCTTTTAAAGTATATTTTCTGGTATAATTAGCATTCACATTTGGATATTTCCCTGGATATTAACTAAATCCCTGGAAATTTAAGACAAAATATAATTGGGCCAGGTTGTCTAGGGTTATATGTTTTGGATATGTAGACAACCAGAAACGTCTGATGGTCCTTTTCTGAAGTCCGTCTGAGTTTTTGTGCTTGCAGGGTGATAGCATCAAGGTTGTGTCGTTACAGACTGAATATAAGATGCTCACTTTGTCTAGTTTGGAGCATCTGAATAAAATATCCACATTTATTTGAAAGAAAATAGATACAGACATTTTTTTGGACGAGAAAAGGTTTGACAAGCGGTGCATATCCCCACCCTTGGAGAGTTGTGAGTGCTCTGCTTTTCGCCAGCCGAACTGGAGTGCATGATGCATTTAATTGTTTCAAAAGTGGCTGCACCTGCACCCCCAAAAGCCTAAATGCGTGTTTTGGCTTTTTTATGGAAGTCCAGATATGCCTATTATTCACACACTCTTAAACACAACAGAGTGCAGAGTGGTACGCTGATCACTGCCATCAGGGTCATGACAATCCCAGTGTGTGATGCTGCAGATTAACTGCAGAATAATCTTTTTTGTCATTAATAAGTGGCTATCGTTAGTGGGATGCTTAATTAAAAAAACACCACAGAACACATTTACGTCTCATGGTTTTTAGTGTATTGTATTTCATATTTTGAAACAAATTGCGTTGTGTGTGAAGGCTGGTTTGAGATGCTGAGCGGCGTGAAGACTGACAGCTGATGGAAGTAATCTGTGTGGTCTGGAACAGCATGTGCAAGAAAAACGCAGTGCGAGGTTAAAGTTGTGTTGACACCATTGGCCTCGTTCCAGGAGACGCATACCAAATCACACGCTCCGAAACTTTCCAGCAATTTTACATATGCGTGCTCACTTTTTAGCCCATCGATTGACTGTCAGATGGCTGTGATTGCATTCTCCTCTTCTGGGTCTCTTAATCTTATTGTCATTCTTTCTCTCTCTTCCCCTCCTTTCCCCATCTCCTCCATGTCTCTTCTTTCAATATCAGCCTGTTTCCAAACGTAAAGGCTTTTGTCAGAATGCTGCCTGCAGTGACAGGTGGATTCTTTTTTTTGTGTGTGTGAGTGCACGCCTATCCTCCCTAAGCCCAAAGTGTGTTGGACAAGCCTTGTAAGAATGTGATGTTCTGGCCAAGCGGAGCCAGAATTGGTCTGTCCCGTGAGTGTGTGCCTCCTCAGCCCAGGCATGAATAGGAACAAAGTCACGTTTCAAAGTGGCATCTGAGGAGAAATGTTTTTCTAAAATTGTGAGAATTTGGACTTTGGACTCTTGATTATCGTGTGAAACCCTGCATTTTGGTCTGTGTTTGAGCGGAGCCTTTTGTTTCTCCATAAGCCCTACAGTGCATTTAAATCCCTTCGAATGACTCACTCTGAAAATGTGTCCAACAAACATGCTCCCTCGTGTCACGACACAACCACACACACACTTATGAATCGACGCATACCTCCCAGACCATAACATGAGTCTTCCCATGTCTGTTACAAGGACACTCAATGAGTAAGCTGCTGGCCATTCCATGGCAGCTCCATATAAAGTCAGAAATCTCCCCTCCTGACCAATGGGTGCGTTCAGTGCACCTTTGTCCATGCACTCCTTCCTCCCCTCAGGCCTGGGAACCAGACGAAGCTCAGAGTGTATTTGAATTTGTTCTGGCATCTTTCTCAGTTAGTCCAGTGCACTTTATCTTTGAACCCTTCTGATAATTATACTGATCTAAGTGTGCTGGTTTGAACGCTGGTTAGCAACCTTTGTAGCCAAACACGGTAAGAGTCT
Organism: Alosa sapidissima; assembly: GCF_018492685.1. Lineage (NCBI taxonomy): Eukaryota > Metazoa > Chordata > Actinopteri > Clupeiformes > Clupeidae > Alosa > Alosa sapidissima. Next base: position 9,670,453 of record NC_055969.1, read on the forward strand.
GAAGTAACTCTGAAGTAAAGTTTGCCTTTAACTCCGCAACTCAGACAACAAACAGACAAATGATGGGTAGAAAAAAAGATAGGAAAGCAAGATCTCAGGTATAAATCCCAGTGGTCTCTGAACGCTATTAATGACATTCTTTGTTAACTTTTCAGGATATTAAGCGATTACACCAGGAGGTGCGACACTGTGGCTCTGGTATATTTCAGGCAAATTCACCACTGTGGTGACCTAGTTCAATAATGAAACCCTTATTATAATAAACAGCCCAACATTCTTGGAGGGATTTGACATAAATAATCAGTGATTCATTCAGCATTCATTTTGCATTAATGAATGAAGGCAGTAAACATGGGGGCGCGTGGGATGGCAGGATATAAATATATATATTTTTACTTCATGGTTTTTAAGTCTATTCCAAATCCCACACAGTGGAGTCTCATAGATATGCCTCTCTCTGTTTAGCTAGGCAAACGGCAGACCTGCAATTGTGCAGAGATGATGTGCTGTATTGATTTTGCAATGTACTTTTTCATTAATTGTAAGGACATGGCCAGGCATTAGAAGGGGGATTGATTTGATCCATGGTAATGCTTTAGCAATCCTTACACAAACAGTCTTAGCAGAACACAGTTAAATGCGGTTGTTAACTAATCTCAGACATTGGTTGTGGGAAGTATTTTTTGTCTGTTTTTTTTTTCTATAAAAGTACTCTGAAGCAATCTGTTATTTTGTCTGTTACCACACAAAGTGGTAAAGACATATTCTTTCTGTTTGTGTCTGTGGACAAATCTCCTACACAGTTTTCTGGTCTACTGAAGTACACAGAGGCACACCTATATCAGTCAGTTATTTTGCTGTATCAGCAGATATGTTTACTCTGCTTGCCAAAGGTTGGGTGGCTGTTTTCAATGTGTCTTAATATTGCTACTGTATTCATAAAAGCCTTTAAAAGCTGTATTTATTTGCTGACACTACGGCTAAAGATGAGCTTGGCATTTAGACCTGTCTCTCAGTCATTGGTGGGCTCATTGGTGCTCATCACCATGGACACTGTAGCTAAGGAACAAATCGCATGTGGAGTTATCTGCAGTTGGTGAGCAGGAAGCATTTGAAAAATATCCTATTTAATCCATACTGTAACTGATAAAAGGGATGTTGCCATTTTGGGGCATAAATGGGACAGGGTTAATCTCTCAAAATCCTCCTATCTCAGGTTGTTGCCATTTCAGTGCAGGGGTCATGGGAGTTTGAAACGCTGACACGCACAAGAACACACAAACACAAACACAAACACAAACAATTTACTCAGTCATTTGCACAGCACGTTTTTCAAACAGACAATTTGAGACTAGCCTTTAAACACTGTTCATTGCTACCCCGCTTAATTTACAGTTCACGGTCAAATTTGACCGGACAGCTTTAACTGCTCTTAAATACCAATACCATGACAAAAAGTATTATTTAATAGAACATTTATTGTAAAAAGAACCATATTAGAACATTAACATCTACAACATGTGTGTGTGGGTGTGGGTGTGTGTGTTTTTGTATGTGCTTGAATGCATATGTGTGCGAACACTGGTGGTTCACATGTATAAGTGGCAACATGACAACATGAACTGTGTGTGTGTGTGTGTGTGTGTGAAAGAGAGAGAGAGAGAAAAAGAGAGAGAGAATGGGTGTATATGTGTGCATGTGGGTGTGTGCGTTTCTGTATGTGCGTGAATGCATACTGTATATGTGCGAACACTGGTGGTTCACATGTATAAGTGGCAACATGACAACATGAACTGACAACATGAACTGTGTGTGTGTGTGTATGTGTGTGTGTGTACATGTGTGTGTACAGTATGTGTGTGTGTCTGTTTGTGTGTGTGTGTGGGGGGGGGGGGGGGGTGGTGTGTTTCTGTGTGTGCGTGCATGCATGTGTGTACGAGCATTGGTGGTTCACATGCACAAGTGGCAACATGACAACATGACAACATGAACTGACAACATGAACTGTGTGTTTGTGTGTGTGTGTGTGTGTGTATGTGTGTGTGTGTGTGTGTGTGTGTGTGTGGGTTTGTTTCTGTATGTGCGTGAATGCATATGTGTGCGAGCATTGGTGGTTCACACGCACAAGTGGCAACATGAACTGAGTGTGTGTGTGTGTGTGTGTGTGTGTGTGTGTGTGTGTGTGTGTGTGTGTGTGTGTGTGTGTGTGTGTACATATGTACATGTGTGTGTATGTGTGTCTGTGTGTGCGTGTGTGTGCTTCTGTGTGTGTTCGTGCATGCATGTGTGTAGGAACATTGGTGGTAAGTTGTAGAAGTGTGCGTGTGAGGAGATGTCTTTTATCTCCTGGATGAAAATTGCACTCTTTCCCATTCATTTCCTATAGCGTCATTTTTATATTATATTTATATTTTGTTTGGTCATAAAACAAAAAAAGTGTTCCCAAGTTGAAAAAATCACTCAAAATTCGAAGAAAGTAGTCACAATAAAGTGTATGTGTTCAAAAGCCTTTTGTGAAGGATATCATAAGGTCTTGAGGCAATCTGATGAAAAATGCCACATTTATGGTACAGGGAATGTGTAAATTGGTCATTTTTGACCAGAACAGTGAGTGTTAGAAGGCTAGAATACATTCAGTTTGCAAGTCCTTGCAAGTTAGTTAAATAAAACCTGTGTTTTATGATGCAAAGCAAAGCCTTTGTATAAATCTCAGATTTTTTACTTCTACTTTTACTTCAGAATCTACTTGTTGCTGTTCTTGGTGACATACTCAGTGTCTTGGCATATACCCGTTTCTGGCAGAAAACATAGACAGTATCTTGACTAACTCAGAAATGGTCTCTAAGATTGTGTCAACGAAACAGTATTGATAATCTTGTCTGGACTGGATCATTGCACTGAAGGTGATAAAGGTAACACAAAAAGACACCTCAATCTAATAATAATAATAATAGCTCTTTTTCAGTGACCTCAATCAGCTAAGGTATTCTTTTCTATTTTTTTCTTAATATCTTCAAATAAAGCCAAGCCAGTAAGCCAGGGAGATGGCAAACATGCACATTCAATAACCCTTGGGCCTGATAACATCAGCTTTCATTTGTCCAGCAGGCAACACTGGCACATTTGTCAGAAATTATTATTGGAATTGTGCTTGTAGTATTTTTTTAATCGGGGGGGGGGGGGGGGGGGGATTTGGCTGGATTATTTCACCCTGACCAGTACTTATTAGTGCAAGAGTGTGTATGCGCAATGTTTAACGAGTTCTGACAGACATCTCTGTTTGCGATCTCTTAGTGCGCATGCTGTGTCGTATTCCTCAGGGATGAGGGAACTGTGCCTCTCCAAAGTGAGCCAAAATAATCTATATCCATTAAGGTTATCCATTGTTTAGCATGTTAGATGTTTGAAGCTATATTTTCTTTCTTGTAATTTGATTATATGAAAGTATAAAATACTATTTTCAGGGTCTATTTGGCAAGGCTTAGCTTCAGACATTATGTTGATTTTAAAATGTAAATAGAAACTTGTAAAATTGTAAACACAATTTAAATCTAACTTCATACCCTCCTGCCCCCCACCCCCAACCCACCCCCAGCTCTTAGCACTATCACCCTAGAGTCAGCACCAAGTATGGCAGATGAACTGGATCTGTCTTTTTAGTTTAGATGTTTACTTCATTAAAATGATATGTTATAACATTGTTGACCATTGTTGGGCAGACATAATCAACACAATCTGCAAACCTTCCGTGTATTTCCGCACTTATGGAGTATGTCCTTGTCTCTGTTCTGGGGCCTGAATGTTGAAATGACACTTGAGGAACTGTTAAAATATTTTGAAGTGGACACAAATGTTTCTACTTCAGCGGTTCAAAGGTCAACCCCATTATTTCGATGTAGGCCAGTTGTTGTGACGTTTTTTGCATGCTTTGTTTAAAGAGGGCAAACGCCATTAGGTCTGTTTTTAGAATGCTCGAAAAATGAGGGAGGGGGTTCGCTCGTGCAAGACTGGATTTGACATCTGGGGAGTATTACCGGACACTGGGCATGAGTGTAACTCATAAATGGAGGCTAGGCCCGTTGAAGCGGATTACTGATGTTATCTCGCATTGTCTTAATATAGAGGAGGACTTTGTGAACTTGCCGAATAGATACAAATAGTCTAGAATTACTCAGGGTACCTTAAGGCAGTTTCATTTCTTTCAGTACAACAGTGATTTTTAAGCTCATTTGAAAGTTTTCACTTATTTCATTATATTTATGAAATTGCACTGATAAACTCTATGTTCTGTATAGCTTGGCTCATGCAGGTATCCTTTAAGATTTCCTTAAGTGCATAACATATGAACAGGTTTTGTAAGTGCTCAATTTTGAGGACATTCAGCTGGGCACAAAACGTGCTTTTACATCCTTTGACCGTCTAAGGTTGAATTAAGCATGCAAAAACACTGCTGAACCATCTATAATTCATAGGCCTTGCAAGGTTCTTCCTGTGAGAAAGATTATGATTGAAAGTCATAAGGTTTGGTCTAATTGTCTGTCTGCAGTGACAAAGTACATATTCAATGTTTCAACCATTGCAATGCAAATATTGAGTATTGAATATTGATTATAGGGATATTGACAGGGCTTCTTTAGCTGCAGGAATTACAATATTTTGGTCCAAGTAGGAGTTCATTTTAATAGGCATAACACTGATATATTCAATTGAATATTTAAATCAACCAGTAAAAACATTTTACATTTCTAATTCAGAACTCTTTGTGTTAGAGTCCATTTCTTCTGGCTCAGGCTTATGTTTTTGAGAAGTCTTTCTGCATGCAGACATTGGACATCTAGGGCCCTATTTTCGCAACGCAAAGCGGATTATTATTCCGAAGCAAAGTTTATTCCTATCTTACTCTCGGATTTTTCGCCATGCGCTGTACCTTTATCAAGCTTTGCACACAGGGGTGTGGCAGAAGGTGTTCTGGCGCACGAAATTGCCATCTTACACCATCTAAAAATCATTACACCACTGACCAAGAGAAACCTGGTCAGAAATTCTTTGGCGAGTTGTTCATATGTTATTTCAAGAGCGCGTTATCAACAGTATGTGCGCCAGTATGGGCGGGTGCACAACGCACCCTGTTTCTCTCATCCACAGAAACGCGCACCAAGGCATATCCATGCAAAACATTACAAATTACACAATTACAATGGGAAACATACTGTAATTATGATAAAGATATTACAAAATACATCTCACAATGAGTAGCTACTCACCATCATTTCCACATTAGTAATGGTGGATAAAAGTGATTGGGCGAGAGGTGAGAGGCACATATGAAGCACAGCTGAAGACGAACTATCACGAGATGTAAGCAGCAACTCCTCTGCAGGATAAATGTCCTTAGGTTTTTTATTCAGTCATTCGAACATTATTAGGGTAAGTTTGGCTTTTTTCAGGCTATGTTTTCGATGGTAACCCATTGTGTCAATAGTGAAAGTAATTAACTGTATATAACGGTCATATACAGTATATAATTTGCCAATGAGTTGAAATAATAGACGAGTGCAGATGTGTGTAGGCTATACTCTGCTAGGTTTTAGTAAAGCTTGGTTTAGTGGAATACCTGTTCCATATGGTCTTGCGTGCAAGCAGATTCCTTCAAATGCATCACGACTATCAAAATACCTATGCACTGTTTGAAGTTGCACTGCTTGCTGTTAAAGGGAATGACAGATGTCATTCTCATTGGTTTAAACGATGTTATGCCCAAAACACACCCATGACTGATTAAGAAACATAGGAACGCCTTGTTGCGCCATCCGCCCGACGTTTGATAACGTTTTATAACAAAACTACTCCCAATGTGGACTGGACAACGCACTAAATTTAATTAAGCTATTCGCATGCGTTTTAGATCGCTAAAATAGGCCCCCTAGACTCTCCATAAATGTACTTCCCTCACTCTCTAGTTCTTTTCATTGCATATCGCTGTGTCTGTGTGAGTCTATCAGATACAGAAAGAGAGGTTTAGTTGGAGGCACTGAAGTGACTTTGCAGTTGCTGTGGCACAGAGGCTGAGAATTCCACAGGCCTTCTCTAGCGGTCCCGTGCCAACCTCTGGTAAAAACGGCAATCCTTCAGTCCAGAAGTTGGTGCTTTTGCTTCGCCACACTCTCAGTGTATATTGTTGAGACACACTCTGTATGTACAAATAATTTGCAACAGCATGGAAATATGCGGCTCGACCTCACTTGTCTCTCTCAGCGGCCACGATTGATTAGGGCATGACAAGATGACGAAAGCATTCCTCGGCAATGCCGGCCAAACGTCGCTTTGAGTGCTTACCACTGTAGTGTCAGTTTGGCCAGCAATGGGGATCCACTCTGGACAACTCCCAGTCTATTTCCCTCTGATGCTCTGCTGAAATGAAGTCTGTTCTGCACTGGGCACTGCAGAGCAGATGGTGAAATTAAATCATGGCCATGTTTGCCGAATCAGATTCGGCCAGATAATTCTGGCATTTGGCAGAATCTAATCAGAAGATGCCGATTTTGATTTTATTTATGTAACCTTCCAAACTCTGACTACCCCGGTATGAATTTTTATCCACAAGGGATCCCTGGTTTTATTATGTAAGATAGGCAAAAAAAGCTCTGCTACAATAAACCATTTTTGGACCTCATCTTACAAAAACACTCACCAGTACAATCCTCTTGTGAGATCAATGTGAGTCAGTGGAGGGGAATTTGCTCCCGATTCCATGCCTTTGGTGCTGGACTTTAAATTACCCCAAGCCATCACACAGCCAAACCAACCAAAGTTTCTGTGTTTATACACAAACATGCCCCCCCATACTTTCCACCCATGTCAAACTAACCAAAGGACCAAACTACACCAATGTTTTTTCCAATTCCCATCCTCTGAAAGTGTCCTCTTATATTTTTCTTATGCCAACTGGTAGTAGTTTCATAAATTAAAGGGGAAAGATTCATTCTGTCATTCTGTTTGTTTGTTGTTGTTTGTGGAATTTTTAAATTGCCTCAAGAGGCCGTTTCAAAGCAAATACACTGACCTCTCTCGGAGACTCCAGGCTTACCAAATTGGATTGGCCCACCACAGGGCAGTTAACATTAAGAATGGCATGACCAATGTCTTTAGCATGTTTTGCTAGTAAGTCCATCAGGAGTCCATGCCTGCTGTTCAGCATGTGGCTCTCACTCAAGCAGGGAAGACCTTTTCTTTAGAGGTCTCTGCACAGGTTACTACATGCTGGACCATGTTGAAATTGCAGCGACAGCTAACACAGCGAATAGAGCAAATAATCTAAAGTCTATACAGCTGCATACACTCACTGGTCACTCTATTTGGTACACTTTGCTAGTACCGGTTTGGACCCCCCCTTTGTCTTTAGAACTGCCTTAATTATTGATGGCATTGATTAAAAAAAGTGCTGGACACATTCCTTTGAGATTTTGGTCCATATTGACATGATGCCATCATGAAGTTGGTGCACATCCATGATGCGAATTTCCCGTTCCACCACAACCCACACCACAAACGGTGCTCTATTGGATTCAGATCTGGTGACTGGAGGCCATTTGAGTACAGTGAACTCACGGTCATGTTCAAGAAACCAGTTCTACCACAAAGACTCGGGGAAGTACAATGAAAGGTAACACATGTTTTAATTCATTAAAGGATTTACAAAAGACATAAGCAACAATGAGAGTCTTTGGCATAGGCCCCATCCTCGGTCCAGGTCACTGAGTGTGCAGACCCTTGCAGATCCTGCTGGAATGAGACGGCAGGGGCGGAGCCTACCCTCTGGACAGCTGGACAAGGCCAAACTGGTGGTGGTTAGGTGGAGGAAGAGTGGGAACATCGAAAAATTGGCACCTAAAAGCTGCAGGCAGGTGCAAAGCAATGTCATTATAAAGACTGATGCAGACTGGTGATTGGTCGAAAGTAATGAATGAATGACATATTGAGTCTTCCTGGCAGAACTTAACATTTCTTCCAGCTTCCATTTTGAGATTATTCCAGCTTTGTGATATGGTTTATTATCCTGCTGGAGGTAGCCATATGAAGATCGGTACACTGTGGTCATAAAGAGATGGACATCGTCAGCAACAAAACTCAGGTAGTCTGTAGTACTAAGAGCCCCAAAGTGTGCCAAGAAAATATCCCCTACACCATTACACCTTCCTGAACTGTTGTTGCTAGGCAGGATGGATCCATGCTCATGTTGTTCATACCAAATTCTGACCCTACTATTCAAATGTCACAACAGAAATCAAGACTCAGCAGACCAAGCCACATCCTGTATCGCCGTAGAAATGAAATACGCCTGAGCAAGAGAAAACATTTCGATATGGAGACATCGCCACCAAACTCTGACCTCTGGCGTCCATAAACATGGCGTTTTCAGCCGCAGAACTGCCGCCTACTGGATGTTTTCTCTTTTTTTCGAACCATTCTCTGGAAATTCTAAAGATAGCTGTGCATGAGAAACCCATTAGATCAGCAGTTTCTGAAATACAAACTTAAATCACCTTTCCTCCCCCTGAGGCTCTGTTTGAACTTCAGCAGATCGTCTTGACCATGTCTACATGCCTAAATGCACTGAGTTGCTGCCATGTGATTGGTGAATTAGAAATGTGTGTGTGTTAATGAGCAGTTGAAGAGGTAGTCTGGCTTTCACCAGACTAAGCTCAATCTTTTAAGATTGAACATTGGTCTGGGGAGTGCGTTATGTATTTTCTACTGCACAAGAGGCGTGATCAACGGGCATAGTTCAAATGACTGTACGCAATTGGATAGTCATTCACCAATCTGACCAGTAGGCCAATAGCGCAGCAGGTGGATAGGCCAGCTTGTGATTGGTCCCGGCAAAATTGCAGAAAAAGATGCACAGGTTTCCAGCCTGAGCTGCAGGGCGAAAAAGAAATCGCCGGCAGATCAGGCTGGGTTCACCCAGCCTAGTTGAAGAGGTGCATATATGGTTATACACATACGTTATACAGATATTTCTGGTGTAATTATTCACACAGCAGTCTCCTCATTTAAATCTAGTGCTTTTATGTTAGGAGGCACAGTGGTGGACATTGGCAGAATTCCTCATTGCTTCATGTAATGAGTGCTGCTCAGATGTCACCAACATACTTTTTTATGTCGCATTCCAAAATTAATTTGATCTAGGTCACTCATTCACTCTGCACTGCGCAAATACACTCAGACACAGAACATCCGCGATAATGTGACCGTGCCTTGGATGCATTAATGCATTTTAACAGACTATAGATCGTATCTATGCCTGTATCCTTTCTGGGTGACCTGCCAACCAAAAAAAAAAAAAAAAAGAGAAAGAAATAAAGAGGATCAGGAAAATCGCCCTGATTATGGAAGGCGGTCCAGAAGTTTCTTGAAACCTGTCAGTTTGCTGCCAGTAGAGAAGCAATAGATGGACACAAAGGGGATTGCAGCAATGACTTCAAAGTTTGTTTGCCTTCTTTCTTCAGTTAGTAACCAGAGTGTCTTTTGGACAGGAATCACAGTCTAAATTTGAGATGAGGGATTTTCTATGGGAATGTGGTCAACCTTTCTGGTGTTAGTGGTTTAAGATAAGAGTTGATTATTGTTATTTTGCTCCAGTGAAAATATTTCCTTAAAATGAACTGTATACGTGGACAAAAATAGATCCAGGCAATTTTTCATTGTCTAGGGATGCTTAGAATTAAGTTTCTGGGATAAAAGAGTTTCCCAGGACATGGCCTCAAGTACCACATTCTCATTTTCCCTGAAGACGTGTTGAGTTTGGGAAGATTTTATCGGACTTAATGAAGCCTATTTGATTCATAGGTTCATTTGCAAAACTAATTTGATGTTTTGACAGTATACGGTTTTCATTCGGCTCACTGAACATAAGAGCATCATTTATTGGTTAATTAAAAACCGACCACAGTGTTGCCTTGTGGTGATGGAGAGGCATTGCACATACCTTCCTTGATCGCAATTACTGGACAGATTCATTGCAACTGTAACAGCTGCTAGCAGATACGAGGTGGCTAATTATTAAACATGTTATTGCCATTGTTACTGCTTTAGACTGACGTCAAAACAAAACGTTTGGGATACAAGTTAGTATCCAGATTTGATTTATTTGTTTGTCTAACCCAGTCATAATAGAGTGCACACAAAACACACACACACACAAAACACACACACACACTAACCTACTGTACATGTATATCCATTTTACAGCATATGGAAATGGTTTGGTACTCCTTTTAAATTTTCTCCTCTCATAATCAAAGACAGTTTGCTTGAAGCCAAAGTCATCATTCAAATTCCCCACACGTCTTCCAACCCTAGTCAGTCCAGAGCCAGTGAAGTCTAGGCCTGTACTCTAGGACTGCACCTCTCCTGAATTATGCAGGGATGATCTACTAAAGCTTATGGACTTAACTTTGCATACAGAAATACATAGTGTCCTTAAATAAATCTCAACTATGAGATAAAGAAATTCCTGACCAGAGACTTCAGACAGAGGCCACTGTCTGTGTCAAAGTAAACGATTTTGTACATTTGTGTATGTTTTATGTTTTGCCAATCAGGAACACACGTTATGAGGTGCCATTGCCAACCCTGCAGCAGCTTCTGAAAAACAGTTACAGTGGAAACACCCATTGCAACAGGATGTCTAGGTAGTCAATGATGACAAATTTGTGTTGTGATCATCCTCATGTCATTGTCACTGTGTCCATGGTGTTTACATTTTTTTCGTGGTGTTTAAAGCAATCCCTGACCAATTTGGGTACCGTGTGTATTTTCATGATTTGTGATGTTTTTGTGGCTGTGTTTTGGGCATAGTGGTATTTGATCACAGTTCTTTTTTTGGCCAAGTTTTCATCTAAGTGGGTTCATTGAATTAATCTGGCAAGTGTCATTAGGCAAATAAAATTCTCTCTTACTGTATGAAATAAGGAGGCGGCCACCTCTGTAGTTGATATAATATCTGTCAATTCATCTCTTTGAAGCTCATGTCTTAAGGGATAGTGAGGATTAGTTGGACAGTAAATCATGCAAATCCTCTGCAAATAAGAGTACTTTTCTTAACCTGATACCACAGACCGTGACTAGAAAAGGGAATGCATTTGAAGAATTCAGCCTCTCTTGAGGTATACTCCTAAAGTTCATATAGTTTATGCCATACTATGCTTCCAAGTGTTTTAGTTCCCAAACATCTTTAAATATCAAGGTTTAGGGTGAATTATAAAAACTACAAATTATAAAACAAAATGGGAACTCATTACTAATTTTTTGAGGTATGGTTTCTCAAATGGATATATGGAAGCCACATTCTATAGCATTTCTGCAATTCTTAAAACTAAATCTTGCGTAAATGTGTTTTTTTTTTTTGTTAAAGAATATTACTTAAACAACATTATACACAAATCATTGGTCCAAAAAGTGATACATTTCAAATGAGAGGTAGGCTATTACTAATTAGGATTACACTAGGGGCGGTGGTAGTGTAGTGGTTAAGGAGCTGGGCTAGCGTGCAGTAGCCTGAAAGTTGTCGGTTCAATTCCCGGCTTCCACCGTTGTGCCAGGCACTTGCTCACAGGCAAGTGAGCAAGGCACTTAACCCCAAGTTGCTCCAGGGACAATGTGATCCCTTGTAATATAGCTGACATATGTAAGTCACTTTGGTCAAGAAGTGTCTGCTAAATGTAATGTAATGTACACTAAAATACCATGCTTAAACTGAATTGGGCTGGATAAAACTACAGAGCAGTAAAGTAGGGGGAAAGACGATGTAGTAGATTTTCGTGGTAACAGTATTTAGTATCCTTAAATGAAAGGTGAGCTAAGTTAGAGACCTCTCATAATAAAACCTTTGAGGGTGAACTGCACTGTAACAAATTTAATGAAATCAATGAGCACTATCAGCAGTCATTGTTTTGTCTGCGAATATCAAATAATCATTTGACATTAATGTTAGCTGTGTCTCGTCTTCTCCCACCAGATTATCTCTTCTGCCCAACCGGAGCTACAGTGACAATGGGCGACGCATTCTATCGAGTGAGCTTGAGTCTCAGGACTCTGTTGGTGCTCTATGACACTCATACGATAAACTGCACACAGAATGGACATCAAGTGTGGACTCCTCATTCTCAGCCCTGGGCCAGCAGAGAGAATCTAGAAGCTTCTCTTCTACTAGGAAAGGGACATAAAGCTATTTAAAGACATTAAAGGACATATTGAAAAGACATTATTCCATGTCTCCGGATGGTATTTATGCTACTTGCGAGACCATTTTTATGGCGTTGTTGAGGGTTCTTGTGCGATTGTGCACTGTACAACACTGCCTTGTGAATGTACGTCAGCTTTTAAAGCCTCAACAGCAGCTAAATGAAGGCACTTATGTTTTAAGAGCTCAACATGGGCTCGCCTTTTGGATCAGTGTTTTCTCTATTCACTTTTTTTGTATTTTCTGCTAAAAGAAATGTTGAACACCCTTTGTGCTTTCATCAGTCATCAGAAGTCACCTTGAGAATCATGCTGAATGAATGTCTTGTCAACGTGTCTTTCCATAGCATGTCAAAAGTTACACAGGTTTGCACTGAGAGATGGGGCGGGGGGGTCTATAAATATAATTTATTTCAATATACACATTGGCGCTTCAGGACTCAGGAGCAATAACTTGTTGCTATGTGACAACATATATACCGGTATATATAGTTTTTTCCTGCTTTTCTCCTTTGGATCAAATTGTCTATGTGACAGAACAGCAAGCCGTTTCAAAAGACGCTGGCTACTCCAACTAATTAGGTCAGTGTTTAGTGTCGACAGCTTTTCCCCCTCTCAATTTCAGCCTGGTTTAGATAAATACACCACTGTATCTATTGGCAATCTAAACAATTTGATGCCATTTAACAGGGCTAGTTGTGTGACTCAGTAATCTAATGTTCATTGTTGCCTGAAAGCATTATACCATAAATGCAATGTTATACTATTGTTTGTACGAGGCAATTAGACATGAAAGCCTTTCACTCAATTAAAACAAAATGGCGAACCCAGTCACAACAGACCAGTTCTCTGTACTCCATCGCTCTTTTGAATCAATACTGGCTCGTGCAATTTTGAGTAGTAGTTTAATGTAATAAGGTATTCATCTTGGATTATGGCTACGTTCGGTAAGGAGGCACCCAGAGCGCACAATGGCCCACGTGACTAAATCAGATGCTCTGAAGAGACAGACTTCAGTCTGCCCGATTTGGCCATGATCTCTAGAGACTTTGCCTCAGTATGCTTAAGTGGACCAGGAATGACCATGAAGTTGTAAACAGGACAAAAATACATTCAACATTTATTTTTCAATTGAAAATATATAATATTTATTCAGTTATTCTATTATATATGAAGAAGCAATGCAAATGTTTCATATTCTATGTGCAAAACAGAATACATGAACTTCCCTGGCCCCATCCATTTGTTTAAAAAAAAAAAACGGACTCTTGTAACAGTTCTTTGAAAGATAAATATATACAAATAAAGGACAAAAAACAAATACAAAGACACACGAACACAAACAAAATGACCGTGGGTATAGTCTCATTCAAATTGGGAAATGTGGGAGACAAAAAATAAGTAAATATGTGGATTTCAATAGCAAACAGTACATTGTATTTGGAAGGCACAGCATACCACTTCTAAAAGGTCCTCATTGGAAGCACCCCTACATACCACGATTTTCCTTTCCTCCTCCCCTTTGTTCATACATGTTTTTTTAAAATCAAAGGAGTATGGGCTTACAGTACTCCAAGGTGAGGCCCCCCCCCCCCCCCCCCCCGCCTCTAGTTCCCCTTCTCCACGTCCAGCAGTACGGTGCTGTTGAGTACGGCTTCTTGACTGGCCTTCTTAGAGAGTTCACTCTGAGGAGACAAAACAATGTTCAGTAAAGCTGACATCCTGACCGTGTTATTACAGATGCATGGGGCTCATTCCCCCCCCCCCCCCTTTCTGAAGAGAGAGAGAGAGAGAGAGAGAGAGAGAGAGAGAGAGAGAGAGAGAGAGAGAGAGAGAGAGAGAGAGAGAGAGAGAGCTTATTCTCCTCCTGTGCTATGGGATTTGAACAGGTCAGTGCATAAAGTCTTGAAGTTGTTAAGGGCTCAGAAATAGAAACTTGTTGCAATGCTCAGGTATTTCACTGGACCTCTGGCCCAGCCATGGGCAATCTTGGCATGGCATAAGAGCGAAGGGGGAGCATGCCCAAATGACTACAAGGAATGGCTCCGTGACCCCGTCAAGTTATCAGGAAACTAAAACATGCATGGCGAGAAATGTCCAAATAAGCATGATTGCATAGTTGTTTTTTTGTAAGCCATATGGGGCCAGACTGTGGGGTGAGTTCTGACCAGTGCTAAGCAGGCATGACAGACATGGAGAGTTGGGCAATAGAGCTCATCCTTACCGTGAAGTCTGAGTAGGTGATGCCAGGTATTTGCTCAGCTGTGCAGTTGAACACCTGAAGAGGTGTTCTGAGGCTGGTTTCAATCTTGTTTTTCTAGGGAAGAAATAAATATACATCCAAACATGAAATAAACAACAACACGACCAGGCACATGGTGGTCCATGTTGAACACTCCTTGTCTGCTAGAAGAGCCTGGTTGATATGCAACAGGAGCACTTGGTTTTCAACACAACTGCACCATCTATAGGTGAAAAGAAAATGTGCACTGTTTTGTAGCTGGCCAGATTTTTAAACTCCATACATAATACATATGCAGTCTTAACATTCCAGAGTTTCCCCAGGGTTCTTTAGCAGGTCAGAGATTCTTATACTGAATCGTGTCAATTCTCAGCTGTGAAGAACTCTTTAAAAAAACTAACTTTTCCTCTCGAAAAAAAACCCAAACCGTGCGAATGACGTTTTGTCCAACTTTCACTTTTCAGGAAGTGGAATGTGAAGTCTAAGTAATGCTAAACCAATAACAGAGTAATTCCAATGAATAACGGCAATAACCAATTAAACATTAGTAATTCTAATTCTAGCGGTATATCTAAGCGATGTTAATGACCAGGCTGTGGCGATACACATACATACCTTGGCGGAGCCCACTGGAGGCTTCCCTGAGGGCACAGACAGGTAAGTAGACGAAGCACTGCTGAGGCTGCTTACACTGACACTGCGCAACACCGTCTGATTGGGCGTCTGCTAAGAGATCATGAGAAAGGATTAGCAATCATCATCATCATAATAATAATAATAATAATAATAATAATAATAATAATAAGTGTTCATATAGCATATAGCACAAAGTATAAGGTTTATATGATTTTGGTAAATGGTTTGACGTTGTTAAATTATATCTTTTAAAAAATTTAAAAATCCATTCCATCTAATGATTATCTGAAGGATGGAGTCAGAAAAGATTGTGAGTAGAATTGAGCAGCTCAATGGATAATTTCAGTTGTGGTACCTTTCTGGTCTTGTTGGGGGTGGCTCCAGATGCGCCTGTTGGGGGCCTTTTGGTGGGAGTCTTAAAGGGAGTGTTCTCCGTCTTCTTGGTCATCTGAAAAACAACCTTTGTTTTATACCACACTGGTTGTAGTCTTGCACAGCACACACATATAGTTCAACTGTGATGGGAAAAAATCTGTTGGACAGAAAATTGGCCGCCGCAATGTAGCAACATTCCTAAGCCCATTCAATATTCTGTGAAAGTAAAGGTCAAAGTACCGGTAGTTTGGTGTTGTTTAAAACAGGAAATAGCAATGAATGAATTTTCAACAAGCTGTGGGTGGCTTTTAGAGCAAGCTACCGGCACATTCCACCTCAATAAAATGCCAACATTTCATTGACCTTGCAAGACAACACTGCTCCTGGTGTTTGCGAACAGAGGCCTTAGTGGTCTAGCTCGCTGGCTGCGATGAGACACATACCCGCTCATTCTTCTCCTTGTCCTTCTGCTGTTTGTACTCCTCTCTCTGAACGGAGATGTAGTCCATAAGCTTGAGTCCTCGCACCAGGAACGCCGAACCCTGACTCTTTTCCCAGGCATCCACTGCTCCCTTCATCTCCTCCTCAAGCTAGTCATGCATTCCACACACACACGCACAAACACACGCATGCGTGCAAACACACACACACACGAAACACACACACAAAAATTGGACAGGCCACACATTATTCTAACCAATCCACGTGTTGCTTCAGGAGCACAAAAATGTCAGGGGGCAAAGATCAACAACCCTTTAGCCAGCATCAAGTACAAGCAAGGCTCTGCAATACCTTTGGGAGCATCTTCTGGACCTTGGTTCTCTCCTTGGTCTCCTTTAGCAGCGCTCCTCCTCTGTTGGAGAATCGGCTCGGATCAGACGCCTTCCTCTGAGAGATGGAGGAAGGGAAGGAGAGAGAGAGAGAGAGCGAGAGAGAGAGAGAGAGAGAGAGAGAGAGAGAGAGAGAGAGAGTGTGTGTGAGTGTGAGTGGCACACCCATCACTTCACAGATCGTTTTGTCATGGACTTCCTCGTTAGTAAACACAATTTCCTTTTTAATCTTCTGAAGCACTGTGATTGTTTACTTTACAGACCACAATACACCCAGGGTAATGAGGGTGCACTAATCTCATCAGGGAAAGTGGAAGGTTTTGGACCAACAGCTAGACTCAACCAATCTACCCAAGCACTCTTGGGAATAAATTGCATTTTTTTTACTTTGATTGTAAGTGTTGAATTCGCTCACATAATGCTCTCAAATTCCAATAATAAGAGAACACAGAGTGTAGTTAATAGCCATATCAGAATAGCACATATCATAACAGAATCCCATCCCTTGTGTGCAATACTGATGTATATCTATCTACCGGAGTGTACTCCATGTTAATTGAACCATTTGGGTTTTGATGGATGTAGGAGTACCTCAAAGTCCTGAAAGAGGACCCAGTTCTTCTCCCACTTCTCCAGAGCTTCCAGGAGGGGGCGAGTTTTTTCTTGGTACTCCTTCAGTTTCACCAGCTCAGCGTCGTGCAACAGCAGAAGTTCCTCGGTGTAATTAACTGACCCCACGGAAAGACGCAGATCATGAATGAACAAATTCACAGAGACGTCTCCACACTTGCATGCATCTCGGAAACCAACATTTTGCAAAGAGACATTATTCAACCTAGTTTAACACCTTTTAGCATCCAAAATATACAAATGCCAACATTAAGACAATGACTAGAGGGGTGTAATACTAATTGCGGTTACTGGCTTATCCCAGTAATTTCTAAGTAACCTCTAATCTTCAAAATAATGTTTAATTACTGCATGCATTGCTTCTAAAGTGACATTGTTTGGAGATCAGTGGTAACTCCAGAAGTCACCTGGGTAAGCCTGTAAACTCACTTCGTGGTATGCCCCCTTCGGAGTCAAGTAGAAAGCCAACCCTACCGTCACAGAAGTAGCAGTTGAAGGCCTCCCTCTGCTCTGGTCCAAACAGGCACTTGTCCCACATGTCCATCAGCTCCAGCCGGGCCTTCTCGATGACGTCCTCCAGATGGGCTTTCTGCAGCTCCTCCAGACGGTCTACCTCATTCTGCCACTGCACAGGCATATTATACAGATCCCAAGTCAGTTAGCTACGCTGAAAGATTTGTATGAAACATCCTCAAACACAGCTAAAGGAAAAAGCCCCCCCCAAAAAAGCCCAATTTATACAGAATTATGAAGTATGGTAGGCTATGGACTATTGTACAGCTGGACATTGTGAGGCAAGCATACCTTCTCAGGGGCCTTACCCGTGAAATGTCATTAGTGAGGGTCCCTTGAGTGTCCAGAGGGAATCCGCCATCTTTCTCGGGGCAATCTAAACGACTCCACAGGCTCATGGCTCGTTCCTTCAGCTTGTCTCGAGTTAAAATCAAAGACCCCTTCTTCACCCCCAGCTACATCAAGCAGAAGGAGTTCTGGAGTTAACGGTGTGCTGACCGTGTATGTAAACAAAGTTTGCCAGTTGACGTATTTTGACAATGGTCGATTTAGATGGCTAGGCCAAACGTATAGGGTCTCCTAGAATACACGACTTCACTAGTAATAGGATCGCTATACTGTTAAGATTACATGACAACTGATCCATGACAGGGATGCACATATTACAGGATCTTTTACTAGAGAAACGTGTTATCCTTCCATTATTCTGCAGCCTATCTAGGCATAGCCTTGTGAGGGGGAATAACAGGTGAACTAACGTTGGAGCCCATGTAATGCAAACAAACCTATCAAGAATTTACCACCCGCTGGAATAAAGTTCCCATGTGGATCATTCTTGGCTACGGATTGTTCTTCAGGTGAGGCAGTGAGGTAGCCTAGGGTCAGGCTCCGTGGCTCCCTGCTACTCATTCAGAAAGTTGACTCTGACTGCAATCATTAACTTGTTCCATATTCAGATATGAACCCTACTAGAAAGTCTAGTTACCTCCTGAGATAATTAAAGGAGAATTCCGGTGTGAAATTGACCTTAGCTGCACTGAAAGATGTTGCTGTGTACTTACAGCAACAGCACGTCTTCCGTCAACAACATTACGCGAGATTCCCATCACTGATGTAAAACCTTTTGAGCTTCGTTGATACCGTGTACTCCTCATGCTCATGTAGACAGTAACTATATATTTCCCATTTACTTTTGTAATTAGTAATTTTGTAATTACTTTTGCAATCTGTTCCCCTGTCCTTCCTGTTCGTTCGTGCTCGGCGGTCGACTGATCGCGACTTCATTGAGATGTCGGCCATCGGAGAGATTCTCTGAAGGTAGTTCTACTGCTTGTATAAACAGTCTTTTTTAATAAACTTCCTGTGCACTTCCAAAGCTCTCAGTATCTCGTTTTAAATGTCAGGACCCTCAGAAGTCTACCAATGCAGTGTGGAGTTTCTTGGAACATTTTTAATGGTGTAAAAATAGCGATTTAGCTGCATAGGCTACGCTATGCCCCCACAGCTAGCTGAAAACCTTATGCAAGTTCAGCGAAAATCGGCGCAATTCGGAATACTAGGGGGTGACCGAAGGTGCCTATTGGACACAGGTAAGTACTCGGCAACATCTTTCAGTGCAGCTAAGGTCAATTTCACACCGGAATTCTCCTTTAACATTGTAGGATCAGTGGAGAATGTTTGTTTTACCATTTCTGTAGCCTACATAAGTTCCAGTTTCTATGTCTATATTTAAAGTGACAAAACAGCTTCTTGTGCATCCTGTCACACAACAGCTCATCATGTTCCAATTTTGTTAGACCAAATGATAAATCCTTGAGTGTGAAATTGGCATTAATGTAACTACACACACAACAAGGGGGCACATATTAATCAAACTTCAAACGAAGGAAACTGACTCAGATATTTGATGTAATGTATACATCTTGTGTGAATTATGTCTTGACTCTAGCATACCTGCCCAACCAGCAGCTGAAGAGCTTTGATATTGTCGTGAGTCAGCAGGAACACATCTGGGTCATCACTCACGGCCTCCCTCTCCAGGCTGGTCTCTGGGTCGTGCCCCATCTCACTGGCCAGAAGTGCGATGTCTTTACGGAGCGCTGTGAACACAGCCAGCCTGCTCCTCTACAGGGCAGACATGACAACAGGGAAAGGGACAAAGAACATGTACATGGGCTAAAAGGGACAAAGAACATGTACATGGGCTAAAAGGGACAAAGAACATGTACATGGGCTAAAAGGGACAAAGAACATGTACATGGGCTAAAAGGTAGGTTTCTAAAGGCCTTGTCCTGCCCTGCTGTGCTGGTCCCTACCCTCTCAGCAGTGAGGTCCTGGATGTGCTCCCGCAGGGCCTTCAGCTGCTCGTTGGAGGGCACGGTATTGGACGGCACGTAGTAGGGTGTAGAACAGAGCTGGACACACAACTCCTCGTCCTCTAGCTGCAGAGCCTTCAGATCCCTCAGGCGGTCATTCTTCTCCTTCTGCAGTGCCTCCAGACGATAACGCAGGTTCTTCTCCGTCTGCAGGATGGTCAGGCCCTCTTCCAGCTGGGGGGTGGGGGTGCAGTAAAAAGGACATTTATACACACACTTCCACTATACATACACATACGGGAGGCACACACACACACACACACACCTTATACGGGCCTTCCTTCATTTCCTCACATATCGCCTCAAGCTGCTTCTGTGAGATTACAATGCTTGATTTGATTCTGTGCCTCAGGGACTCCTCTTCCGTGATCATATCCCTCAAAAGATCCTTTGAATAGAAATATAAACTTTTATCAGAGTCATTCGTGAATACATTATTATCATTATTCATTATTATTATTAATGAATACATTATTATTTGCATGAAACATGACATACCTCTATGTGCTTCTTAACGGTCAACATCCGTTCAACTCTCTGCTCCTCCATGATGCCAATGCTATCCCATATGTCCACCAGCTGTGCCATGGCCATATTTATGCCAGAGATGAGGGATGAGGCCAGTGTTTCACTGAGGACATATCAAAGAGTGGCATCTAAGCATGGAACAGTTAGTTAAAAATACACTCCAGCCATTGATTAACCCCTAAAAAGATACCCATGAAGGAATTTTTCCATTAAATAACCCATTCATGGCAGGGCCAGGGGTGGGTTATAGTGGGCCATGCCTACCTCAATACAAATGTAACCAACATGTAAACAATACCGATAAATGGACCATTTTTGATGTGTGCTTCTTTCTCTCTTGGTCCAAACCATGATCAACATATTGTATGCTATGCAAGCATGGAAATTAATTTGATTAACCCTACAATTTCAAATGATGGACACATAGGACAAAGGAGAAACTAATCCTACAACTACACACACCACATAT
Organism: Alosa sapidissima; assembly: GCF_018492685.1. NCBI lineage: Eukaryota > Metazoa > Chordata > Actinopteri > Clupeiformes > Clupeidae > Alosa > Alosa sapidissima. The sequence continues at coordinate 9,691,294 of NC_055969.1, forward strand.
GCGTGCATTTGGTCGCCCTGCCAGTTGACACATGAAAATCAAATCAAACAGGCAAAAAAAATGGATGGAAATATCGTTACTGAAGCCTAATCTTTTGTAACGTTACAGTGTTTCCCACATAATTTAATTCTATTTATGGTGGTAGGTTTGCAGAATTAACTTGGATGCAAAAGTTAACAAATTAGTGCAGCGGGGTTATGATGCTAACCAGATTTAAGCACAATTTAGCTAGTCGTCTTCTATGCTTTGCAGGATTGTTAATGTTTTCTTTAAACATGCATGTAGGTTCGACAGAGAGACACAAGGAGAGTCTGTGCAAAGGTGCACATAGCTCTACAATGAAAGAATTCCATCCAATTTAAATAGTACAACATGGAAAATGATTGTGTGGTGGTCAATGTTGATATTGTGGTGGCCGCCACAAATAAGTTAATGTATGGGAAACACTGCGTTATCTCCATAGATCTATAAGAAAAAGAAGTCACTCATAAAATGGATCGCATATGTGTTCTTGGCATTAGGCAAGATTATTTTCTAAATAATGCAGCCATCGCATGAACGATGTATTGCATCTGTTGTTATAAAGTTGGTGCTAAAAATACTGCAAAATGCAGCTTGTGTGACGCGCAGCCAACCAACCGTTAGCCAACGTAAAGCCTAATATTTTGTAATGTTGTCTCCATATACCTATAAGAAAAATAAGTCACTCATGAAATGGATTGATTTGTACAAGTGCGTTGTTCTTGGCATTTGGCAAGATGACTTAAATGCTAGCAGAGTGTCTAAATAATGCAGCCATAACGCGAAGCCAGATGCCAGAAGACTAGCATAACATTACCATTACGGTAGCAGCTAGATCATTTCCTGTAATTGATCGTGCTTGTTCCGTTAAGATGCCATTAACGACGGTTATAATGAAGAAAGGTAACTTTTCGACCACTTTAGTTAACGACCTGACATTTCACACTCAGTGACTTTTGTTCGATTTACGGGCTGTAATGTTGACAAAGCTTAACATAAACCAGAGCCCGTCTACAGAGACATTCTCTGCATAAACGAAAGCAGTCCGTTTGTTACCTTCAACATTAACGCCATGTTTAATCGCTGTACTACTTATTTGCACCAACTCCTTTACCTTTTCCTTGATGTCATCTTGAAAAGACTGTTGCGAGAAAATTGCTTTTTTTAATTCCTGAGACGCAAATGTCACAACTCCGAATAGCTAGCCTAGCTAGCAAATGACACGAACGCGGTGAAATTTGAATTGTCCAGCTTATCTTCTTCCTGGATTTGTCAAGTTCAGACGTAAAGGTACCATGTGTAGTGATCGCCTCCTGCTGTTCGGGAGTGCTGCTGGAAATTTTGCACTAATGAACCTGGGCAATCAGAGCATATTGAAAAACTTGTTGATTCTGAAGTCGAGTTAAGAAGTGTGATAAAAGTGTGTCAGTGTAAAATACATAAAAACACAGAGTGCATCTGATTAAGAAATGCATTTGATCAGTTAACGTTCAAATACACATCAGCAACACTGTAATGCTTAAAGGACAATTTCTCTGGTTCCCCTAAATAAAAGCGATTGTTTGATGCCTGGCCCTGCAGCATTCAATTATTTTACAGTATTTTCTTTTTACCCATTATGTTTACTCCCTCTCTCTTCTCTCCATAATATCAGTCTGTTGTAAATTATGAATTGATAGCAATAATTTTAGGGTTAAAATTAATAATAATTTAATTTCAAGACTAGTTTCAGTTAGCCATGTGGCCCCTCTTGACATTAAACAGAGACACCCTCCCCTAATGAAATGCTAATGTACTGGTTCCAAGGGCTATCAGATCCACAAGACAAAGGGTGTTACCTTGCTATAATGTATCCATGTGTCATGAAATGTAAATATATTCATGTTGGATGTTTTGTTCAATGTTTGGAATATTCTATAAGTGATATTTCTGATATATAAGATATCTCTCCTCATGCTCTTCAGATAAGAATGGGTAGGTGTGAAGTAGGTGTGAGTAGGTGTGTCTGATGCCAAGTGGAGAACTCACCACGTGGGATTGTTTTGCCGCCAATTTCTTTCTTTGTTTAACCCATACAAAAGTGACTAACTTGCATTGTAAGAAGAATGATGGAGAACTGAGGAAGAGAGGGAGAGGTTGATCCAGACCATAGACCATTTTTTACCCTCTCTGCTTGTAACAGAATAAACCTGATTCCTGAGTGTTCCTGAAGTTTGCCAGTCTAAGTTAATATTACAATTATTCACCACAATTACTTTCATGGAGGTTCCAACCGCAGAGATAATATACTTTTGTCGCTGATTCTAAGACGTAGTCAGGGGGCCTATGTGGTTTCTGTGGGATTGAAATGTTAATTTTTGGAGAGTGGTTGGACTGTCTTTAGAGGTCATTGAACATGGAGAAAAATGATGTCTCCATTTTTTATTTACCTGTTTTAACCCTAGTTTTGTGAAATCAGGGCTCGAATTACGTTGGAGCAAGAGGGAGCCGAGCTCCCATAGAGTGAGGACTGGCTCCCATGAAATCAACAAAGTCAAAAACCTGAGGGGGTCTCTCATATCTGAAGGTGTCTGGCATTGTAATTTAATTTTAAACAACCGCTCATTATCCATCTCTGTGCGATCTCTTACCATTAAAGACGTTAAATTAAAATATAGGCTAGGCTACTACAGGACGTAGACCTACACTACGCTCTTGAACGCAGCATGACACTTCACCACCACACCACTAGACCAGAGCCATATAAATGGCTCTGCACTAGACTATATGAGCAAACCGTATCGATTTGACAGCACTCGCAAATCTGAAGAAGTCACCCTGCTTTGATGTGAGTGTTTGTCCCATACAGAAAAATAATATATTCACATATATGCAGCTTGAACATATTTCAGTATAAGCACATCTATGTTAAATAAATATATTTACATCTATGTTAAATACATATATTTCCATGTATGTATCAATATATTTCAAAATATAAGTAAATATTCAATATTGGCCACTTTCTTATATTTTATGCATATAATTAAATATATTTAAATATATGACACTAAGAAGCATGATCACATGACCCTTGATGAAGATTCTGATCACATGATCTATATATTTCAGACATATATTTCTCTAATATAGTTCATATTCTACTATGGTTTGATATTTTGCACATTGATCAATAAATATTTCACTATTGTGTTTACTTAAAATCAACCATAGTATCAGTATAAAGAGGAAGAATCACACAACACTTCTGTTATCTTTTATTCTATTTTATTGAAAATCTTTGTTTTTGTTATGGAACCTCAGTTCTTTCACTTTGGCATTTCTTGCCTGGCCCAGCAATCTGGAGTGAGTGTCTGGCCTGGGAACTGCTTCAGGGTGGCCTCTGAATAAGACAGAACATATACCAATAGAACATGCAAAATATTAGTGACACAAATACAGATGCTAAAGTGCAGAAACAATGTTGTGTTATCACGATAATTGGAGATAAATACAAAGTGAGTTGGAGAGAAAGACATACAAATAAAATAAACTCACCAATTATCGTCTTAGTCCTCTCAGGGTTCAGGCATTCCCTCTAAGTGCCTCCTAAAAAATAGCACAATCAATTAGGACCTCAAATAGTTACAGTTTACTAACACAGAAAAGATATATGATGGTGAGGCGAAAATGTGAAGCAGTCCACACAGACAGCCTAACACTTTTACATGAGACAACACAACTAATATATCATATACACAGAGGAGAGAAGCACACAGATACACACTAAAAGGAAAAGTTAGTTTCATCCTCAATTTAGGTTATGTTCTGCATTCGAAAATAGACCTTTAACAAAAAAGTTATATTCATAAGTAAACATTAATTTTTGATTACCTTTGGTCTATGTGATGATGAAGCATCAACATCAACATTTGTCAGTGAAGCATACTATGGGTTGGACTTGGGTCGTCTTGGTCTCAGGTCTTCTGGTCCATCCTCCGGTGTCCTTGATGTCACACTTCACCAAGATGGAGGCCATTTCAGTAGATTTACTCACTAACATTGTTGTGGAAACACACAATAAGCATGGAAACTAAATGCACACTTCCTGCAACTGCATTAGCCTACTTGAAATAATTTACTCCTCTAGTAAGTATTCACATGAAACAAAACAATAAAACACTGAGACCATTCAACAAAGCACACTGGGTAATAACAAATTCAACACATGAACTTGTTGCTATGGACTCGTCTCTACCCAGATAGCAATTTCCTTTGGGCCGGATCCGCATAAAAGCCTTTAGATCCGCCTGTAGCGGACATACGGTATCTGACTGTGGGCCAGGTCTACTCCTGATACAGGTTTCATGTTGATTCTGAAGTCGAGTTAAGAAGTGTGATAAAAGTGTGTCAGTGTAAAATACATAAAAACACAGAGTTCATCTGATTAAGAAATGCATTTGATCAGTTAACGTTCAAATACACATCAGCAACACTGTAATGCTTAAAGGACAATTTCTCTGGTTCCCCTAAATAAAAGCGATTGTTTGATGCCTGGCCCTGCAGCATTCAATTATTTTACAGTATTTTCTTTTTACCCATTATGTTTACTCCCTCTCTCTTCTCTCCATAATATCAGTCTGTTGTAAATTATGAATTGATAGCAATAATTTTAGGGTTAAAATTAATAATAATTTAATTTCAAGACTAGTTTCAGTTAGCCATGTGGCCCCTCTTGACATTAAACAGAGACACCCTCCCCTCCCCTAATGAAATGCTAATGTACTGGTTCCAAGGGCTATCAGATCCACAAGACAAAGGGTGTTACCTTGCTATAATGTATCCATGTGTCATGAAATGTAAATATATTCATGTTGGATGTTTTGTTCAATGTTTGGAATATTCTATAAGTGATATTTCTGATATATAAGATATCTCTCCTCATGCTCTTCAGATAAGAATGGGTAGGTGTGAAGTAGGTGTGAGTAGGTGTGTCTGATGCCAAGTGGAGAACCAACCACGTGGGATTGTTTTGCCGCCAATTTCTTTCTTTGTTTAACCCATACAAAAGTGACTAACTTGCATTGTAAGAAGAATGATGGAGAACTGAGGAAGAGAGGGAGAGGTTGATCCAGACCATAGACCATTTTTTACCCTCTCTGCTTGTAACAGAATAAACCTGATTCCTGAGTGTTCCTGAAGTTTGCCAGTCTAAGTTAATATTATAATTATTCACCACAATTACTTTCATGGAGGTTCCAACCGCAGAGATAATATACTTTTGTCGCTGATTCTAAGACGTAGTCAGGGGGCCTTTGTGGTTTCTGTGGGATTGAAATGTTAATTTTTGGAGAGTGGTTGGACTGTCTTTAGAGGTCATTGAACATGGAGAAAAATGATGTCTCCATTTTTTATTTACCTGTTTTAACCCTAGTTTTGTGAAATCAGGGCTCGAATTACGTTGGAGCCAGAGGGAGCCGAGCTCCCATAGAGTGAGGACTGGCTCCCATGAAATCAACAAAGTCAAAAACCTGAGGGGGTCTCTCTGAAGGTGTCTGGCATTGTAATTTAATTTTCAACAACCGCTCATTATCCATCCCTGTGCGATCTCTTACCATTAAAGACGTTAAATTAAAATATAGGCTAGGCTACTACGGGACGTAGACCTACACTACGCTCTTGAACGCAGCATGACACTTCACCACCACACCACTAGACCAGAGCCATATAAATGGCTCTGCACTAGACTATATGAGCAAACCGTATCGATTTGACAGCACTCGCAAATCTGAAGAAGTCACCCTGCTTTGATGTGAGTGTTTGTCCCATACAGAAAAATAATATATTCACATATATGCAGCTTGAACATATTTCAGTATAAGCACATCTATGTTAAATAAATATATTTACATCTATGTTAAATACATATATTTCCATGTATGTATCAATATATTTCAAAATATAAGTAAATATTCAATATTGGCCACTTTCTTATATTTTATGCATATAATTAAATATATTTAAATATATGACACTAAGAAGCATGATCACATGACCCTTGATGAAGATTCTGATCACATGATCTATATATTTCAGACATATATTTCTCTAATATAGTTCATATTCTACTATGGTTTGATATTTTGCACATTGATCAATAAATATTTCACTATTGTGTTTACTTAAAATCAACCATAGTATCAGTATAAAGAGGAAGAATCACACAACACTTCTGTTATCTTTTATTCTATTTTATTGAAAATCTTTGTTTTTGTTATGGAACCTCAGTTCTTTCACTTTGGCATTTCTTGCCTGGCCCAGCAATCTGGAGTGAGTGTCTGGCCTGGGAACTGCTTCAGGGTGGCCTCTGAATAAGACAGAACATATACCAATAGAACATGCAAAATATTAGTGACACAAATACAGATGCTAAAGTGCAGAAACAATGTTGTGTTATCACGATAATTGGAGATAAATACAAAGCGAGTTGGAGAGAAAGACATACAAATAAAATAAACTCACCAATTATCGTCTTAGTCCTCTCAGGGTTCAGGCATTCCCTCTAAGTGCCTCCTAAAAAATAGCACAATCAATTAGGACCTCAAATAGTTACAGTTTACTAACACAGAAAAGATATATGATGGTGAGGCGAAAATGTGAAGCAGTCCACACAGACAGCCTAACACTTTTACATGAGACAACACAACTAATATATCATATATACAGAGGAGAGAAGCACACAGATACACACTGAAAGGTAAAGTTAGTTTCATCCTCAATTTAGGTTATGTTCTGCATTCGAAAATAGACCTTTAACAAAAAAGTTATATTCATACGTAAACATTAATGTTTGATTACCTTTGGTCTATGTGATGATGAAGCATCAACATCAACACTTGTCAGTGAAGCATACTATGGGTTGGACTTGGGTCGTCTTGGTCTCAGGTCTTCTGGTCCATCCTCCGGTGTCCTTGATGTCACACTTCACCAAGATGGATGCCATTTCAGTAGATTTACTCACTAACATTGTTGTGGAAAAACACACAATAAGCATGGAAACTAAATGCACACTTCCTGCAATTAGCCTACTTGAAATAATTTACTCCTCTAGTAAGTATTCACATGAAACAAAACAATAAAACATTGAGACCATTCAACAAAGCACACTGGGTAATAACAAATTCAACACATGAACTTGTTGCTATGGACTCGTCTCTACCCAGATAGCAATTTCCTTTGGGCCGGATCCGCATAAAAGCCTTTAGATCCGCCTGTAGCGGACATACGGTATCTGACTGTGGGCCAGGTCTACCCCTGATACAGGTTTCAGCTCTGCTAGCAATGCTGTTTTATCACCGGTTTACAGATTTGTCCCAGGTCCAATTTCCGCAACTCAACTGGAAGTCAGGAGATGCGTTTAAAATACAAAACACTGATTTGGCCCAAACCTGTGATACGGATATGAGCCGAAGGACCATTTTTTCACAGCAGACCCAGGTGGTAATGATATTAATTAAGGTGCTGATTCTGCTAAATTGACTGTCCTTTCCCTACTTCATTGTCAACTGGCTGCTAAAGAAAAAAAAAGGTATTTTGGAATGGCACAAATTTAAACCATGGGGGTGCACTACTGTATGTTCCCATGGCCACTTCATTTCTACAGTAAGGCTGGAAAAGAAGATATAGTTGGCTCAATATTGATCATATGTTCGTTTCATTATTTTTATTATTACCTAGCAGTGGTAAAAGTAGTCAATTGTTGTTTGTGTCAGATCTAACAGTGCTATGAAACAACCCCATATTCTTGCCACGCATGCAGAAGTCCAAGCAGTAATGTTAATCAAGGATCTTTGGTTTGCTCACTATCAATCTTTTGACATGATTTGCCAGCCTGGGGTTGGACTAGGACAGCCCAACTTTTCAAGGTAGTAGGCTATCTGCTTTTTATCTCTGTTGGTTTATTCAGAGACAACAACAAGCAACCGAGCGATTGATAACTTTACTATTATTTTCCAGCAACAACAACTAGCTTAACTTAAGCAAAACAGCCATCACAATAACTATTTTGGAAAAAACAGTGATAAAGCTAACAGGATCACTGATGATAAAAAACGAGTGTTGTGACTTAGCCTATTTGCAAAAAGGAATAAATGGCTAATGTTTATTTTGTGTTGTTTCAGATTGACCATGGGGCGGTGGTAGTGTAGTGGTTAAGGAGCTGGGCTAGCGTGCAGTAGCCTGAAAGTTGTCGGTTCAATTCCCAGCATCCACCGTTGTGCCCTTGAGCAAGGCACTTAACCCCAAGTTGCTCCGGGGACAATGTGATCCCTTGTAATATAGCTGACATGTAAGTCACTTTGGTCAAGAAGTGTCTGCTAAATGTAATGTAATGTAATGTAATGTAACCATGGAGATGACTGAGGAGGACAGCCTGAATATCGATGGGAACAGTGGAATTAACACGACTTAAACTTTGTCTGGGATTGCACTTCTACAGCCAGGTTGTTGAATAAAAAAAATAATAAGACACTTATTTGTAAAGTTTTTCTACCCCCCTTGTGTTTGTAGCCTAGCTTATGTTTATCAGTTGAGCTGTTGGGAAAACGTTACGAACTTTAGCCTGGGTGAACCTAACGAACCTGTTAGCAAATGTGTAGCAAACAGTGATGGGCAGTAACGCGTTACTGTAATCCAATTACTTTTTTCAAGTAACAAGTAAGTAAGGGATTACAATGGCAAAAACAGTAATTAGATTACTTTTACTTTCCTGCAAGCAGCCTGCGTTACGTTACTAAACCGTGATTTTGCCATAGACAGTAAAAGAATTTGGGATTTTGCCATATGGATTTTGTGAGTCTAACTCCTAACAATGATGTAGGCTATAGCTGCGCAATATAGATGTAAACAACAGACACGTGTGCAAGACATGGAGTGCAGGAGAGAGCGCGAACATGGAGCATTTAATTCATTGCAGTTCAGACATTAAGAAAAAAAACATAAACGCTGTACACTCTTCTGGGAAGAAAATTCCACCTCAAATCTGAGCAAGCACCTGGCAAGCCGGTTCAGGAATGTGAAACTCATTGAGACACCCCCAGATCCCGACATGAGGCTGCAGCAACAGGTGAAAATAGAGGACGTCGCGGGTTCCCTGTAGCCCACTGGCCCGTTATAACAGGAGCCAGGTCATTATACTATTCTGGCTGCATTCACTGTGATTTGGAAAATGGGCAAAAATATAATGTGGTCTTTGCCTTTTTGTAATGGGGCTGGTGAGTGTTGAAGTCTTCAATAATTCGTTTCCCTTAAACCAGCGTTTCTCTACTGGGTCGCGGAGACATGCCAGGTAGGGCGTGAAAAACACGAGTTTTTTTTAGTTTTTTTTTTATCTGTAGCCTATTCCCAGGTAGCACCCGATGCGCAATGGACGCACTGTGTTATTCATAGGGAAGCGCTCGTGTCAAGGCAGCGTGAGCGCATGTTTGAATCTGCAAGCACGTTCACTACTGAACATTTCTTGAAGCTGGCCTATCTTTGCGATATATTTGGAAAGCTCAATGAGTTAAATCTCCAGTTACAAGGCAAAGACAAGCACCTACCTCACCTAGCAGATAAGATTACTGCATTCACCAAAAAACTTGAGGTATGGGACAGGCGTCTCGATCGCAACAGTATGCCTTTGAGAATCTGAGTGAAATCGCTGAAACGTCTGCTTCGGGAGCCACTCTTGTGATCCCATGTATTAAACAGTAGGCCTACATCACATCCCTGCAAAGTTTATTTCAAAAATATTTCCCAACCAGCAGTGCTCATGACTGGATTATGGATCCATTTAATGCAGCATGTTGGTATTTCATTGAATATATTGTACAATGCTGTAAAATATTGGCCTATGCTTCCTAATATGTTGCTGGAAAACAGAAATATGTGTGTTTAATTTACAATGGCACATTATGTATTTATTTATTATTATATCTGCAGCACCAGCTAATTTTAACTCTGCTGAAGAGGATATATTTAGAACTTGTCATTATTTCAATACATTTGACAATTTTAAGCTTGACCTACCACTTAGAGCGATGAGGGGCAGGTGGGGCTCGAAAAGGCCCCCTTGATCAAAGTGGGGAATGAAAGAAAAAGTTTGAGAACCACTGCCTTAAACTAAGCATTTACATGAAGCACAGTAGCCTATGCCGATTGAAACACATTCCACTCAGGTAGGTGCTACCAGGCTCATATAGGCTATCACTTTTAATTGCAAACAGAAAATGTCTAGCTAGCTGTTTATACCAACTTAATATCATGACTATTGCTAATATAGTGCCAAATGTGGAGTTTGTGGACTAGCCATAGGCTTATATTTGAATGGAGCTGATCATTATGAGAGTTGTGTAGATGTTCTTAAAGTGACAGCGCACCATTTATAAATGAGTTAAACTGCATCAAATTAGTAGTATTTCTTAAGAAATATTTTAAACTAACAGTTCTGCTTTGGACACCAAAATAGCCAGCAGCGGCACTGCACACACACAGTTCAAACACATACTCTTCTTGACATTAGAACAGCCTAAATGTGGCATGCAACAGCATTTTCTGTTTTGGTAAATGCATTACTCCTCTCTGCACTGCAACTGTTAAAAGATGTATATGTTAATAGAGACTTTGGATTTAATATTTTTTTTTTTGCTGTATTTTATTTACATACATTATTTATTTTTTATTACATTATTTACATTTAAAAAAGCGTATTCAGGTTGTGTATAGCTAGTGTGTTTTTGTAAAGTAACTAAGTAAAGTAATTAGTAAAGTAACTAATTACTTTTGAAAATAAGTAATCAGTAAAGTAACTAGATTACTTTCTTGGATAAGTAATCAGTAATCAGTAACTAATTACTTTTTCCAAGTAACTTGACCAACACTGGTAGCAAACAGATTTTTCAGGATAATTAGCCCTAATTACCAATCACATTTCACATGTCAAATAAAGCCGGCTGATGTCTGATAAACGGGTCCGTACCACACACAATAAGCGGACCCGTATTGCATATGATAAACAGATCTGGAACACATCAGTAACACAGACTACCATACGGAACTGGGCCAGTAGCCCTTATTTGTACCAGATCCGTCAAACGGATCCAGACCAATTTTGGACCGATGTGCGTTTGGACGCCGGATCAGGTCCATTATGCAGATCCGTGCCGTACGTTGTGGTAGGTGTGGCCCAGTTCCGTGCCAGTGTATGTTTGCTATCTGGGTAGGCTTCCTCAGTCATTGTAAAGCTGCCGAAGCTGCATTATCCAAAACTCAATTTCTCAGACGAGCGTCAATTTGGGAGCTTGTTACACTCCTTCCTTCTCAAATGACTTGAAAAGGCCGTTTGCACAATTTCACAAATAATCACAGATCGAAAAATACCTAACATGGCAACTTTATCCGGGTTTAGGCCTATCATTTTAACTTTTCCCCGCTGTCTTGCCGTTTTAATATTTTCCCGTATATCCCAATTAGCCTACTGTAATACTCTCATAACATTAGTCCTGCATTCTGGCCTGTCTTTGTGTTGTCCTGTTGTCGCCCCTTGCCCTTCCAGAGAAACAGATGTATTCAAATCATCGTTTTGCTTGCTTGAATGCGAACTCAGAGTGATGTTAACCTACAGTAGGCCTATTTAAGTTAACGACGTGGTTGTCGTGAGAGCACGATTCATTGGCGCTTGCAGTGTTCGGCCGTAGGCTATGTCTACGTGCGCACCTGCCAGGCTAAGAGCTAAAGAAATCCCCCTGAAGGCCTATATTCACTCCAAGTTGGCCTACCATAACTTACCAACTCTTGCCTACACTGTAGACCATAAACTGGCTATTTATATGACCAATGTATTTGTATTCTGTATTCTGCTTTATGAAGCAGAATTAGGCTATCACTGCTTCTTGGAACGTAACACATTTTTGTTGGCAGGAGAGAGAATGACAGCGATTAACAAATTGCACTTGTTGCTGGTTACCAATAAATAGGGCCTAGGCCTGCTATATATTTTTTTGCAAACAACAAAAACAGAAAGGAGGGAGACAGCAAAGCTAGAGATGGGCAGGAACAAGGTCAACTGGTAGAAATGCTTGTCAAAACGTTAGGAGCTGGATGTGTGGATGAATGGAGCACATATGCTTTATGCACACTGTTTAAAGTTAGGCTAGGCTACACGGTAAACTACAAGTAAACCAAAGTTAGCTTTTTTAGGGCTGGATAAAGTTGACCAAATGGATATAGGCTGTTAGGCGTGAATAAAGTAGTCTACTTTGTTGCTCCAATCCTTTCAACGTTAATGGGGACGGATGTTGACATTTTCCTTATTTTGCGTGAGAAACCCGGGAAATCTCCCTTATTTTCATTGTTCAATGTTGACAGAGCTCGAATGAGGAACGAAAGAGAACGTTATATGGCGACAGAAATCAACAATCAAACAAGCTACTTTGATTTTTTGCTGTTTTCATTAATACAAAAGATGGGTGACCCCCCCTCCTAGACAAAAAAAAGTTAGGTGACCCTCCCCTTAACAAAGAATAAAAAGACATGACCTCCCCTATTTTCCTCCGGTGACCCTGTTTATAACGGTCCCTAGGCGTTCATTGGGCTAGCCTACATGGTTTGATACGTGCTGAAAAGTCCTGTTTGGTGTTGAACTTGCGCTTCACCTATTCTATGTTGATTGACAAAGCCATAAATTATGGCCCATAATGCAGCCTACAATGATTGTGTTGTCTGATGATAGCTATCCTCTGACATTCAGAGCTCCGGAAAGTTCCCAGCTATTTTGAAACACCTGTTAGCAATCTCTGATGTCGGAATATTCAATGGCTACCTGACAATATCTCAGTGCAAACTCCAATGCAAACTCTATTAATTTTCCACGGTTCCACATTAGCCTAAATACTAGAACATAGTTTGGCTGGCTTTATTCATTTCTGCCAGTTAGTGATTTTCCCCCTGTGTATAAGTTACACTACATGCATTATTATGACCGCCGCTACAACCGAAGCGGTCATATAGGGATTGTCAAAGTTTTTTTTTTTTTCGTCATCTACTTCCTGAATTTTTGGTCACCAACATGACATTTGGTGGGTATGTAGCCCCACTAGACTTTTACGGAAAAATTTCGTTTCGTCCCCGGGGGCCACTCCCCCCCCCCCCCCCCCCCCTGCTGGGCCCCCCGAACCACAAAAAAAGCAGTTTTTCCTAAATAACTACCTGAACCGTGGCACTGAGGATGAAGAATCTTTTATGGTATGTTGGTCTCAAGGGCCCATAATCACTCATAATCACTGATTTGAAATTGAAATGAGATATGGACTATTACAATCAATAATATGTTGAAATTAATTAAAAGTAATCAATTTCTATGAAAAATCTATGTCTGTTGTGTGCGTGTGTCAAGGTAAAGCCTAGGCCTACCGTGCGCATATACTGTACTGCGCAAAAGCGCCACTTGCGCCTAGGCTATTTCATTGTATCGCCTTGTTAGGCTATGCGCGGGGTGTGCCAACTTTTTATGACATAGAGAGACCCCCTTAAAGACAAAAAGATAATTCGAGCCCTGGAAATTGTATATTACACTACAGTATAATTAACACCATAAATTTCGCCTAAATTACTGGCTATGTTGAATAAAGTTCACAAAACAGTTATTTTCGTATTTGAAACAGTATGATTGTCAGTATTATGATTGTATGTCAAACAATTAGGAAAAAGATCAATAACCAATCAGTTTCACCAAATACAAATACTCCATTCCTGAAAGATAGCAAAATCACAGAATCACAGATGAGACCTCAAACAACATTTAATTAATTTACATATACACAACATATTAGATCTCACCTCCACAATTTCCTCATCAAAATCTACATCTACTAAACCCTATTCCTTCTCACCTTCTTAAGACTGATCTCCCCTTCCTGGATAATGTTTTGCTCTAGATTATAAATAATTCTATCAGGGCATGTACTGCAGTCGTTTAAGACATCTGTTATTAAGCCCTCCCTCAAAATTTCTTGAATTTCCCCTAGGGATCAATAAAGTATCTATCTATCTATCTATCTAAAAAACTTAGCCTTATCGATACTGGTCCTCCTGGACCTCAGCGCTGCCTTTGACACCATAGACCATGACATACTACTTAGGCTTGAAAATTTGATAAGCATCAAAGACTCAGCACTCGCTTGGTTTAGATCATACCTTCCTAACCGTCAACAATTTGTACAGGTCCATAATAAACCGTCTACCCAGATTATGGTAAAATATGGAGTGCCTTAAGGCTCAGTACTGGGGCCCCTGTTGTTTAGCAGATCATACATAACTATACCTCTCCATAAAACCTGATGAATTAACCCCGTTAGCCAAACTTGACACATGTATAAGAGATATAAAGACATGGATGATGAATAATTCCTGCTTTTGAACTCAGATAAAACAGAAGGCATGGTTTTAGGTTCTAAAAAGATGAGGGATATCCTATCCACATCACAGGCTACATATAGTGATCTTCCACTGACCTCATCCAGTGTTTAAAACCTAGGAGTTATAATTGACCAGGACCTAGCACTAAGTAATCACATAAAACAGATCACCAAAACCATTTTTTAAATTTTACCATTTAAGGAACATTTCAGAGATAAGGAAGTCCTTATGTCATCTCAAGGATAGACTATTGTAATGCTATTGTAATGCTATTATGCTGGCTGTAATAATACCTGTCTAAAGAGCTTACAGCTTATTCAAAATGCAGCTGCTAACACACACAAAAATATGAACATATTTCCCCAATACTAGCATTTTTACACTGTCTACCTGTTAAAAGTCATTGACTTCAAAATATTACAGTTCTTTGTTGGTTGCCTGCATTGAAAGAGGACACCTCATGAAGACGCTCTTTTGTCTGCTTCTGACAGAAGAAGCACTTATCTATGCTGGCAGCAGCTGCTGCTGAACAAGTGTACAAAGTCCCTCTAGAAGGACTTGATGCAGTTGTTACTGCAGGTTCAGAAGATGGTCTACCATGTCTTTTCTGAAGACACTGAGTCCTGCCTGCTTCACATGATTTTTAGTAGCAAATCTAGCATGCTGCAGATGCTCACTGTTACAGGTGGATTTGTAGCAGTTCCTGTGCCAAACTGCTTTGTTCTGTTGTAAAAGAACTGCACTGTAACAATGTAATCGTTGGCTGATCTGTGACCCCCATCTCCAAACTCTCTCATGGACAAAAACAAGGAATTTGGCATATGTCTCTAGTGATGGGTCATTCACCAGTCCACATATATCTGCCACTGGATACATAGCCCATACCTGACTAACAGAAAGACACACCTCAGAATATAACCTAACTAGACTGTGCCACCATGAACTATGAAAATGTGCTTGCTCAAATGTAGAAGGCTAGAAGGTCACTAATATCACCAACCATGAAGAACAGAGCACTATGTGCTTCAGGTTATTCGATATTCTAAATTCTATCACTGCCAGCTATCAACAGCCAACTGTCACTGGAAGTCAGGGATGGATTACTGCACGGGCCTACCGAGCCCAAGCCAGGGGCCCAAGGAGTCAGGGGGCCCAAGCCATTGCATGGAATCATTGCCTCAATATCAACACAATATATCAACACATAGGCTATGAATCTGATTGAATTAAAGTATAGGCCATCCCCAAAATGCACCAGAATACAGGAAATCACATCAAATAAATTAAAAACAATGTCCCCCTCAACAATTAGTGGGGGGCCCTTGATACATCTGGGCCCAGGGGCCTGAAAGTTCATAATCCGTCCATGCTGGTAGTGTCTCTCTTTCTCTTTCTCTCTCTTACACACACACACACACACACACACCTGTCTGTTTGTCTATCTGATCCTTTTCATCGCTCTGGTGACAGCTCCCAGGTAAGGATGCTTTTTAATCTGCGTTTCTTTTGGTACTGAACGAAGGTATATATCTGGGCGGTTCCTGCTAACCACACTAGCTACGTAGTTTAAGCCCATTTTGTTTGCAGAACATTCATTCCTTCAATACCAAACAGAATATTAGCCAAAACTTGGCGCTGCTGTTTTTGTTTTTATCACCAAGAGCGTATGAGCGGCTAGAATCCAAAGTGTTAAGCTAACGCTAGTCTTGTTTTGTTTTTGAGTAGATGTTTTGTTTTACATCTACACTCACGTATTAATACACTGATAGATGATGAAACCAGGATTCATGTCGTCATAACCTTTTTCAAGTGTGCAAACATAGCATAAGCTCAAGAGAGCATGGTTAGGCCTCTTTTAAGTACGCCTGAGCTAACTAGCTGCCGCTAGGGGCGTCTAGATGTCTTTGTCTATGAGCTAACATGAGCACATGATGAAAATGCCTTAAACTTCTTTTGTTTTTTAAGCAGGAAAATCTTCCTGCAGCCCGTTTAAGTTGTCCTCCTGCTCCATGGAGCTGTGTGTGTCCGTGTGTGTCTACTAACAGTATGAATGAATGCGCGTGTGGGCCGGCCCTGTGTGTGTGAATTTTTTTTTTATTAATCTTTTATTTCTTTATATAATATGTGTTTGTTTCCATTTTTTGTTTCCTGTGGTCCTGTCAGGACATGGCAGGACAAACGAAAACAGAAGTCCTTCTGTTTTGAAATGTTTGAGTGAGGAATTGTTGCAAAGTTTATAATCTTATCAGGATCAAGGACTTCAAGAACTTTATTTTATGTTCCACAGTATCAAGTAGTTTTTCTTTTCCTGTAACTTTTATTTCCCAGCTGAAATGGATTGCTGTTTAATATGTTTTAGGCCTACTTGATGAGATACAATTTATTTTAAGTCTGATCTAATGATTCCTATTTTTTCTTCAGAAACAACATTTATTTTGTATGAAACAGGATTATCTGAAATGTTGAATGTTGAAATGATGCTCTCTTTGTTTTCTTGGGTCAAAAGTTTTCAAACAGTTGTTATCTGTTATCTCACCGCCTTTGTTTTTCATCACCACTGTATCCTGTCCCCAACCCCCCAGCCTCTCCCCCATGGACACAAAGGAGCTTCACTGGGGGAGATAAGAGGAGTGTTAATAGGAGGCCATTGTTTTGATTTCAACCATTTCTCTTTCCTTTATTTATTTTGTCTTTTGAGGGATACCTTTTGGGGTTTAACATTTTAAGACAGATTTTTATTTTTGCTTGTATGCCAATGGGAAATGTTTGCTACATGTTTACGCCGTGTTTGATGTGGGCAAATGTTCAATTGAGTGGATTCATACCCACTACTTGAGTTCTTTATGTTTGAAATTACCTTTTATTTGTTTTTAGTTGTGTATTTTCTTTTTCTTCATTCATATTGGGATCAGAATTTGTTATAGTTAAGAAACTATAAAAAGGGGGAGATAGATGGTATTGACTTGAAACACTTTCTTCTCTAAGTTTACTGGTTTTATTGCTAAAATTGTCATTTTTAGATGCTTAATGTTTTGTTTTATTGACCCTCACTTCTAATGCAAAATCTCTTTAAAAGACAGGGACACCCCACCCACATGAGTCTGTGCATTTTTCTTTTAAACATCTAAACTTAACCAATTTTTTAAATTATTTTCTTTATATTGGCCTTTTGATAGATGCAAACCTATTCATTAATTGTTTTATTTGCTGTTGATCCCATGCAAATGTTTAGTCTCTGTTTGGAGGGAAATAGCCCTGAAGGGTGGAAAAAGACTGACCAGGTGCTGCTGTGTTAGACGACCGATAGGTATGACTGTCTCCAATTGAGAAACTGAAAACATTAAGCATACTTTTGTTGACTTGTGAAACTGCATTCACAAGACACTGCTCGACTCTGTTTACACATGCTAATGTCTCTCCAAGTTGTTGTGAAACCACTCTCCAGTCTCTCCAGGTCTCTTTCATGCCAGAAGGGACAAAGGGAGGGACTGGACGACGCTCAGGAACCACAGGTCCAACGGAACCTGTGGCAGAACCAACTGCCATGACTCTGGAAGCAACAAAACTGGACTGACTGGAAGCAACGAAAGGGGGTGCCGAAAGCAGCCTCGCACTCCCGCATCATCAAAGACACTCATGGCACATTGTTCACTGCCCGCAATACATGTGGACATATTTGGACAGACACAAGGGTGCACGCCGAACGCGGCCTGCCATGCACACCCTTTGCACTCGCATACACTTACACTGAAACAATGCAGACACATTCAAGTTTCATAAGAGGACCCTTCTTCAACGGAAGAGAAACGCAAGAAGGGATGTATGCTGAACGCTTCTTTCCTTGCTCACACACACACTTACATTGATTATGGACTGATTATGGACTTTATAAAAAATAAAAAAAATAAAAAAATAATGTAAAATTGTTCAAGAATGCTCATTCAAGACCTTTATGGAATATTATGTTAAAATTCAAGTCATTCAGACTTGAAAAGGGGGAATTGATAGCAATAATGTTAGGGTTAAAATTAATAATAATTTAATTTCAAGACTAGTTTCAGTTAGCCATGTGGCCCCTCTTGGCATTAAACAGAGACACCCTCCCCTCCCCCAATGAAATGCTAATGTACTGGTTCCAAGGGCTATCAGATCCACAAGACAAAGGATGTTACCTTGCTATAATGTATCCATGTGTATTGAAATGTAAATATATTCATGTTTGGTATCATTGTAATAGTCTCAGTACAAGGATTGTAATGATTTGATTGTGAGAATATTTGGAATATTCTATAAGTGATATTTCTGATATATAAGATATCTCTCCTCATGCTCTTCAGATAAGAATGGGTAGGTGTGAAGTAGGTGTGAGTAGGTGTGTCTGATGCCAAGTGGAGAACCCACCACGTGGGATTGTTTTGCCGCCAATTTCTTTCTTTGTTTAACCCATACAAAAGTGACTAACTTGCATTGTAAGAAGAAGGATGGAGAACTGGGGAAGAGAGGGAGAGGTTGATCCAGACCATAGACCATTTTTTACCCTCTCTGCTTGTAACAGAATAAACCTGATTCCTGAGTGTTCCTGAAGTTTGCCAGTCTAAGTTAATATTAAGTAATTATTCACCACAATTACTTTCAGAACTAGATGTACCGCCGAGCGGTACAAAATATGACCGCCGCCCAGTCCAGCACATTTTTTCCACAAAAATACACTGAAAGGCCTATATGATTCTAACTGTCTCACTAAATTGCATTATCCACACTCAATTCTCACTGGTATCTGCTAGACAACAAGTACCAAAACATGATTAGTTCATAGATTTCACATGTAAAATTCATTTTATACAACCCCACCCCCATCTTGCCTGTTCATAATTCTGAGAAATTCTTGAATTGTGTGCATGTGTGCGTGTACATGTTTATGTTTATGTCTGTGGGTGTGTGTGTGTGTGTGTGTGTGTGTGTGCTTGTGTGTTTGCCTGCGTATGTGTGTTTGTGCATGTGCATGCATGCGTACATATGTCTACTGTGTGAGTATGTGTCATACATATGATTACTGTGAATGTATGTGTGTGCGTGTGTATCTGTTTATGCACATGTGTGCACATGGAATGGGTTAAAATGACCCCTGGAGGCAAACATACTGAAAAAATTGGTCATCCTAGGCCCTACGGTTCTCAAGATATTCACAGAAAACTGTGTCTGCCCTACCCTCCTTTCAGGGGGTCCAGTACAGCGGGGGGGGGGGGGGCTACAGATCAAAACAAAAAATGATGGTTCCATGCTATCCATGTGGGGTTACATGCCCACCAAGTTTCGTGTACCCCGGTCTTTCAGTGTCCCAGGAATCCTTGTTGGTGTACGGTCACTAAATGTACACATAAATTATTTTATTGTAAGGACCCCATGAACGAAAGTTCACAAAACTTGGCATGCATTCGGAGTTTGTCATAATGATCCTACACTTTCAATTTCGTGCAGTTTTGACCATGTCAGCCAGAGATATTGTGATGAAAACACCTCATTTTTTTGCTTTTTAATTTTTAACTAGGTGGCGCTATACATGAAATAAGTGGTAATGGGATGGGTTGACATGCCCCCTTAAGACCAACATACAAAAAAAAGGTGGACCTCCTAGGCCCTACGGTTCTCGAGATATTCACAGAAAACTGTCTCCGGCCACCTACAGGCCAGTTGGTGTATAGTAACATAAATTAATTTATTGTGTGGCCCCCCATGAATGGAATTCCACGAAACTTGGCGTGCATTCAAAGGGTGTCATAATGATCCTACACTTCCAATTTCGTGCAGTTTTGACTATGTTAGGTCACAGATACCTGCGATTACAACACCTCATTTTTACTTTTTTGTGTTTAACTAGGTGGCGCTATACATGAAATGAGTGGTTATGGAATGGGTTGACATGGCCCCTTGAGATCAACATACAAAAAAAAATGGTCCTCCTAAACCTTACGGTTCTCGAGATATTCACAGAAAACTGTGTCTGCCCTACCCTCCTTTCGGGGGGTCCAGTCCAGCGGGGGGGCTACAGATCAAAACGAAAAACGACGGTTCCATGCTATCCATGTGGGGTTACATGCCCACCAAGTTTCGTCTACCCCGGTCTTTCAGTGTTCCGGGAATCCTTGACGGAAATTTGGACATGCGAAAAAGCGCGGCGCGGCGGTCATAATAATATTGTCATGCTTATTCTTTGCCTCCAACAACAAGCTTTTACCTGCTGACATTTTGGTTTATTGTTTGATCTACTGTTCAGATCAAATAGGCCTGTAGGTTTAGAATAAGCTGTATTTGAATACTTTATTGTAATTTTCTGCATTTATGTGTTTGTGTAATGTATTTGAGACAACAGCCTTCCAGCTCTGAGGGTGGATTTTTTATATGCATCATTTTTGTCACATATCCAACAAAACACATGGTCACAGAAATAACAAAAAGGCCTTTCTTCAGGGGCCATGAGATGACATTTAGTTTCTAGGCTAGGTATCAAAATATGGCATGTCTATAAATAAGATTTGTATCAAGTACATCAAGTATACCCCCCTTATTAGACATTCTCTGGTATACCTATATGTATACAACAAGTATAACAATGTAGTTTTTGATTAAGATACCCAAGCGTATGCTTAAACAAATATTACTGACATAAAAAGTGTGTCGGTTTTAACTTTTCAAAAAATGAATCCTCTAGATTTGGTCAAATTTCATTCTCATTTTTCTATTCTCTTCTGATCTATATAGTTTTTTCTCTCATTCAGTGCAATGAAATTCACAGAAACAGACATTCAGTAAACTAAGGGAATATCACTTTAAAGTGAAACATGGTCTTTAAAGCTATTGTGTTCTTAAAATCATTCATTTAAAGTGATATTTAAATATCCCATTCACAGATAGCTTGTGGATGACCATTGGCATCAGTATATCTCTTAACTTCTCCAATGAAACATACACCACATGCCGATTCTCGCGACCCATGTTAATTATACAGGTGTATTGCCCGCTGCTTCTGCTGTTGGAACATCACTGGCAAAAAACACAGCACTGTGAACCGTATGAAACAATAAGCTGGGCATGTCCTTGTCAGCCGGCCCAAAAAAGGCTACTCGCTTCAGTGAGTCTATGACTGAAGTATTGCAGCATGCTAAGAGAACTGTGACACCAATTTCTTTATACTCTTTCACTACATTTTTAAATGTGGTCATCCCAGTGGAGTCAATAAAGGGCATGTATGAACAATCTATGATGATAGTATGGAATTCTAGGTCATTGTGAATGAGTTCTATAGTAACTTCACCATTCACTTGGTCCGCTTTCTTACTCTGTTTTGCCGCCAAATCTTTTTTTGCTGCTTTCCTCCTCCTGGTCACTTCAAGGAATGGTTCGAGTCCAACAGTTTTGTACAAGGACTTCAAAAAGATTTGCTTGTTGGCATAGTACAAAGGTGACTGAAAGCGGAAAATTTTGACCTTGGGGATGGTCTGTAGATTTTGGTACTCCTCTGTGTCTTCATAATGGCAGGAGTTATTGACCTGACCAAGTAAAGACACTTGGGGATGTTGAGTTTGTGCCACGACACACATCATGGAGAACACCACCCCAACAAGCAATCCCAGCTCCACACTTATGAGCGCCGTTGATGCCATGGTCACGATCCAGACGATGGCGTCCATTTTGCTGACACGCCACATGTTGGGCAGATCCCTGAATTTGCGAAGAGCACCCCTCAGGCTCACAATGATGATGCAGGCCAGGACACACTTCTGCAAAGCATAGAAAAAAGGGGCAAAGAAGAGCAGGACTAAGAGGACAACAAAGGCACTCACAACACTGGACACTTGTGTTTGGCATCCTGTAGAGTCCTTCACCATGGTCTTAGCCAGGGCAGCACTGGTAGTGAAGCTATGGAAGAAGGAAGGGATGATGTTGCAACAGCCAATGGCTATCATCTCTTGGTTGGGCCTAACTGTATATCCATGCTTTTTGGCAAACATCTCCGATAGGGAGACTGTAAAAGCAAAGCTAATGACTGCTAGCGGGATTGCGTCGAACACAACCCGGGACATCATGTCTACACTAGGGACCTTTGGCTGGATGAAGCCTGTGGGGATTGCCCCGGAAATACTGGAGCTGTACGTTCCATGGAAGTCAGCGAAATGGGATGCTACGGTTGCACCTGCAACCACCACAAGCTCAGTGGGAAGTGGTATTTTCAGGCGGTCCTTAAACCGCTCTTGGATCTCTTTGCCAGCCACCAGGATGCTGATGCAAATGGCACTTGTTATCATGTCACAGAAGTTGGTCTTGTGAATGTTCTTGAAGATGTTGATCCAGGTGACTACCACAGTGCCGTAGCCTTGGTGACGAGGGATCTTCAGTCCCAGAAGGTACTTGGCCTGGACAGTGAGGATTGTACACGAGGCACCAGTGGCGAATCCATCAAGCATTGGCCCAGAGAGATAGACTGAGACAAATCCCAGCCTTAACACAGCCATCAACACCTGCATACATACAAGTGAGAATAACAACAGGGTGGTCATTTATTAAGCTTGCAGAAATGGATAGTGCTGATGGCTGGTTAGTTATGTGTACAGAATGGAGAGTAAAGTACTGATAGTATTTAGAAGATGCCCATACCTGATAAATCCCAGCAAGTAAAGTTAGTGCAGTAGCAATTCCGATAGCGTAGCATTCTTTCCCACACTCCATGTCCAACACTCTTAATGTTGAGACATTCATAACACCACTGTAGGAATCCTCTGTGAAGTTCAGTGCATTACCACCAGCGGGCCCCTGTTTAGCGTCCTCATTCAGATCAAAGCCCGCCAGGTAGACCTCTCGGTCTACCACCTGGCCAACCATGAGGCTCATCAGGCTGAAGATGCCAACTGACACATGCCTGGAGGTGCCCATCAGGAAATAGATGATGTTGGCAAAAAATGATGTGTACAGGCCATAGATGGGCTCCAGCCCTGCCAGTAGGCAGTAGGCGATTGCTTGGGGGACAAGAATGATGCCCACTATGAGGCCAGACATGAGATCGCCCCAAACATACTCTTTTAGCTTGTATTTTGGCAGCCATAGCACTACAGGGAAGAGTCCAGTCAATGCGCCCTTTAACCTGGGCACGGAGCAGGTTAAGCTTCTGCCTATTTTGGACTTTATCACTTCGAGAGGGGCTTTGCGTTGTCGGACTCTTCTCTCCAGAGGTCCTATCACGGATGATTTGGTGTCCTCCATATTGTCTGGTGAGAGCGAACCCATGGGGTAATGGGGTTTTCAGCCAAGCTCCTGAAATGAAAAAAAGCATTCAGAGAAGGCTTTAATCTTTTATGAGTGATTGAAACCATTTAATGATAATCATGGCTTCATTCACACAGGCATTTAGAGCCATTACCAAAAGGTGTTATCCTGTTTGATCATTGTTGCCTGAGACAAAAAATACAATGATCACAGACAAATTCAGTGAATAATTCTGTAATCTATTTACAGTTGAATAAAAGATAAACCATTAAACAATGACACATTTGATTTTTGCAAGTTACAGGTCATGACAGGCTAGTTAAACTTTCATAAAATGGAACACCATTGTAAATTTTATTGTCATGTCTCTTTTTCCGCAATCCTTTATTACGTGGTATCCTAGCACTTGAGGTCTTTATTGATGCTGAGAAAAAATATGGTTGACACAAGTATGTAATGCAGATTTT
Source organism: Alosa sapidissima (assembly GCF_018492685.1). Classification (NCBI taxonomy): domain Eukaryota; kingdom Metazoa; phylum Chordata; class Actinopteri; order Clupeiformes; family Clupeidae; genus Alosa; species Alosa sapidissima. The sequence continues at coordinate 9,715,473 of NC_055969.1, forward strand.
ACTGCCAGGGGGATTTTGCAGAGTAAAGTTTAGATAGCGAGCAAAGGGTTGCACAATCACTGTGTGCTCAGGGGAATAAATTAAATAGGGATGAGACACAACAATGCGAGATGGTATCATTCTAAATGACGATAATGACTATAGGGGGGAAAACTTCTGACATGAGTTTCCAAGTTTCCTCTTATAGTTGCAAGGAATGCATTTGACTTCAGAGAGGAAAATGAGCTAGTTCCACATAGTAATACAAACATCTATATGCAGTGAGCAAAAAGTGACCAATTTTAAACACTTAAGACGTGGCTGTTGTGACCTGACCTTAACAGTTTCAGACAGATACTTTCAAAACAAACTAACAAAACACAGAATGCAGAAACCAGAACTTTGTGAAATGTTGAACTTTGATATATAAGGACAAACATCCCAAAGCAATAGGGCCTAACCCATAAACAAATGTGGTAGTTTATGAACAAAAACAATGACTCACCCTAAAGTCAAGGTAGTTGATAGTGTTTTGGTGGCAGACGAAAAATGTCCATTAAGTCCTACCACAGTAGACAGATGTAGTGCGACTATACAGTCATGGAGTAGACCTTATGTTTCCCTCTCTCTCAAAACCAAAAAAAGGGAAGTCTTTAATCATGCAAAGATGTTTCTGATAGGCTGAATGAACAAGGGGTGGATCAGAGGTGTATGCTTTGTGTGAAGTATAATGACTATTTATTTGTGGAGCTCTGGCTTGAGCAATATAGTGAGGAACAGGGCAGCATTTGTAGAGAGACAAGTCAATCTTTGACTGGCTGGGTGGAAGTGGGAGGGTAAGGAGTGGGTGTGTGACTTAGCTCTCATGCACACACACTCTTTCTCTCTCCCTCACAGAGAAAATGTCCTGCAGATGCACACAGTTTGTTCTTCACCTTACCACATTCTTTTCAATACTGATTGACGTTTTGCAGAGTAATTTTTAAGAGGATGTTTTTCTCAAAGCGTAATTCATTGTGTCCCCTCTGTCAATGTATCTGCTAATTGGATAGCTAACAGGCCAACACAATATCATGAATGTTGTGTTAGAAGAGCTCCTGTTGTTGCTCATAGATATACAGAACCCTGGAGGTGTCATTGCAAGATATTTTTTATATTGAGAAAATTGGTGTTCATTTTACTAAATTGTGTGCTCATTTTACTAAATTGTGCTCTATTGACTAGATGTGCGCACAGTTTACTAAATAGTGTGCATGTTCTACTAAGCAGTGTGCTCAATTGACTAAATTGTGCTTTCATTTGAAATTTTGCAACAATCTAGTACAATTAGATCACAATTAAGTAAAAAGAGCGCACACATTAGTAAAATGAGTGCACATTCTCTCGATATTCAAACATATCTTGCAACGACACCTCTTGGGCTCTGTACTGATAGGTTACACGTCTGCCCAATACTATTTCTGAAGAGTTCCTCAGAATTTGAGAGACAAACCAGATATGGAAAAAAAACATGTGCAGTGTAAAGATATAGATACGTATGGATACTGTTGTTATTTGTTTCAGGGCAATTCCATGGAAAATTACATTTTTGATAACATCCATAACGGCGATAAAATGTGATAGTATATGGTATGATGTGAATGATTACATGAAATCTGAGCATTTGCTATTTTTGGATGAAGAATGTACATGAGAAAAAATGCACAAAAAATGAATGTTATCATTCACATCATACAAATGGCAAGACATTTCACTGGCGTTATGGATGTGACAAAAAGTAAATTTTCCGTGGAATTGCCCTTCATTGTCTTAAAGCTCAGTGCACTTGCAGATCAAAATCAGCATTTCTGGGATTAGTTAAGCTATTCTGACTTTTTGATCTTAAGTTGATTTGTAACCCCATTTTCTGCGTGGGCATGGGGGCTTATTGCATTATGCATGCACTGACAATGCTGTGATGTTGGACAAGAGGAATGGGTTTTGATTCATTGTATGTCACATGGTTCAATCTTATGATGTTAAGGGGAATCGGTTACAATTTCTAAAGCATAAAATCCAGTGTACGTGCTGTTTCTACCTTCACAATACTTCAATCTAGCCACCACAATATTCATGTTACAATTGTATGGGGAAAATGTTGAGATGTAGTCATGCTTGAGATGTATGGGGTCTATTCTCGTATAGAATAGAGAGAGCCAAGACAATCACAAGACACAAAATAGTGTTTCCCAGTATTCCCTCGTATATGTACACAATGACACAATTGTCACAGATGGGTATTGAAGGATATAGCACCAGTGTATCTAGCTTTATATAGTCATAGTGTGTTCATTGTTTCAAATGTAGGCAAGTGCTATGGTAGAACATTTTGCTTGAAGATGGAGAGTCGGAGGACTTCAGAAAAGCCAAATGAGATGCCTGTGTTTTACTGATAAATGTTATTGGTTACTGTTTTATTAGCTGTTATCATGTATTATTGCCATGTGTGGCTAAGGTAAATAAAACAGGTCAAATGTATATGTGTTAGTTAGGAAGCAATGGCTATCCTCACATTTGGTTACACTTATTCATTTAGAAGATATGATATTTAAGTCAGAGTTCATTACAGAAAGCTTACAAATGTTCTCAATTATGCACATCATATATACCACTCTAATTATGAATGCCAAACCCCCATTTATTGACAGAATAAGCTGTAAAAACACAAATGGGTAATTGTTTGGCTAAGCCTCTATGGATGGCTCCATCATGGCTCTACAGATTTCCATTGGCTTTGGACCATCCTCGTTTCATTTTCTTATGTGCATAAAAGGCACCATGGTTCATAGCATTAGTGTAATTTTGAAACACCTTACTGATAGGAGAGTGAACTCACCCGCATGACTGGAGCATGTATAAAGGGTAGAGAATGCATCTTCCATGCCTTCCCTCCCTGAGTCTTCCGGTGAGCGGTGGCTGGAGGAATTGAGCAAGGGATTGTGGGAAAACACATCTCACATAAGCCTCAGCCACAGCCAATCACTGACAGGCTGACAGAAAAGGGAGGGGTGTGTGTGATTTTGTGTTTGTGTGTGTCGGGTGGGGAGGCAGGGGGGGGTGGTGATGGCTGCTTTGTCTCTATGGCAACAGAGCCCCCCTGCTATGTCAGAGAGAGAGAGAGAGGGAGCTAAAATGGATCTTTATGGGTCAGCACAGATTCAGATTCAGCACAGATTCTGTGTATAAGGAAGATAAGAGGGGTTAATGAGAAATATGTGTCCTGACCTATTTTGGCAAAAGAGAGGCGCTAATTCTTGTGCTGATTAACACACAAATTCCTCTGCTTGTAATGCTAATGTCTATGCATTTCTCTGTGCTAGATTTATAAATTGATGATGTTGTTTTCACATATACTATATTCAATATACTCACAATATGATGTCATGTTTAACTCTAAGGGAATCAGTTATTCCCCAGTAACTCCAAGGTGTGCGACACCACAGTCAAATACCCCTTTTTGAAAGTAATCCAAAGTTATCACAATTCCCTGCTATTAGAGTATATATTTTCATAATTAGCTGTCAGAATTGTTATTGAACTGAAATGCTTTAATGTAAAAGCGGGGTGGGTGGTGTTTCATTTGATGCACGTACACCAAGTGATGATTGCCAGTGGGATTGGTGTGCTGCAGGTGCATGACCTTTTGAACTACTGTGAACTTGTAGTACAAACTTTCCAGTCGAGGGATTATGAGGGATTCTCACAGGGGCCAGCTGGCCTGTTTGGTGTGGTACAGTCATGTCTCCAGCCCCACCTGTGTTCCGGTCCTCCTGGGTCACGCTAACCCATCATTATCCATTAACTCCTCCAAGAAAAATACAACCTGTCGACAATCTCGGACCATAAATGTTTGTGTGCCGATCCATTAAAGGGGGTAAACTATTGCAAGGTCTCGTGCTTTGTTTAGAGGCACTCTTATCTTGTGTGAGGTGTTCTATTCACGAGGTGTTCTGTCAGCATTCGTGGTGGTGTGAAAATGAACAAGCTGTTTAGGATCTGACCAGACGTGCCACCTACAGTATATTGAGATGCCATCTCTGACATACTGTACAGTAGATGCCACGCATCAGCTTGATTCACCCGTAGCAAAGTTTACATTCAGGAGCCTTATCATAGTTAATAATATGGTATTGAGTGGACAGCTGTAAAGTTGAATTGTTATATGAACTCTTTGTAAGGTTATACCAACTAGATAGATCTACCTAGATCTACCATGCCAGAGGAAGTGCTTGCATTATGGTCTTTTTTTTGTCTGGAAAAAGGTAAGGTTAATAACTTCGGTTCTGACCGGTCATGTCATCTGAGAGTGACTTCCATCAAAGGAACTTGACTGAAAGAGAGAACAATAACGTATTACATTTTTCAAGCCAAGTTTTTTGTCTACATGTTCTGCTCAAAGATTTTATCACTGCGATAAGGTTCTTTGAAGTCACTGTATTTTTTCAAAGTAAAAAAAAAAAATGCATGTGACAATAAACTTCCTTGTATCCTTGTATCTTGTATCCAAAGTTACTTTGAAGTTACAGTGGCTTTGACGTTTTTTTGGAAAGACAAATACATGTATCTGTATTTGTAGTGATAAGACAAATATGTTTATTTTATTTTTATTTTTTATCATGAAACCCTGTTGATCTATTTCAGGTTACTTGTGGGTCAATCTAAACATTGGTGGTTGGACAAAGGAGGACAGCTCAAAGAATCCCACCACTAGGGGGAACCAAACAGTTTGATGAAAGCAGTCAAACCGTGACCAGAGGTCTGTCCAGAGAGCTGTGCTGGTGAGGTCTTACATAACAATCATTAACCACACTTACCATTTGTGTTGTTAAAGCATGTCCATCAAACTCAAGATGTTTTTTTAGCTTCAACCGTAAATGGAGTTCTTGGAATGTTGCAAATATTCAAGACTAAAGTAGAATACAATAGATTAGCTAATTTTATGGGCATGAATAATGTATAACATCTCATACATTAACCTGAATAGAAGATTGGATTAAATTTGATGTGGATCTGAAAAAGGGTAGACCTTGGTCGTATCTGGCCCAGTGTCTTCTGATGCATACAAAACTACACTTGTCCAATCATACTGGTAAATGATGGCAACCTTCCCTGATGCACAGAGACAGACCTTGTGGAGTTTTCTCATTTCTTGCATACACCCACTCTGGTCAGAGTTTGCCAGAGCTTTCTATCTAATCTAATTACGTAATCAACTCTGTCCCGTCCTTAAGTACTTGTTGGTCATAAGGTGCTTTCATTGGCTGGGCCAGTGCAAGCTGTCGTCTGGAGGGAACGGAGCCATCTGGTCCTATAGGGACCCAGTGGTCCCCAGGGGAGTTTCTTTAGGGTATGTGTACATTGTTGGGTGGAAAGCAATTCAGATATATAATCGGGTAAAACTGGTTTCCCTGCGCCATCAAACATCAAACGTTTTAAACATGGTCTATGGTCTATGAATCATTTTAGGTCTATCACTTCAGATAAGACAGTGGAAAAGAAGTGTGTATTAGTGCATAATTGAACAACTTAACAAACAAATATTACAATTTAAACACACAGAATGCTTGATTCCAAATGTGAAAACACATCAGTGTCATATTTTCTGTTTGAAGGTCATAAGGCTGTCATACAGCCGCGGCTCACATGTAAAGTATCTTGTGTGATGCAACGCGTGAACATGGTAACAGTGCCTGTCCTTCCGGTGTTCTGAACTCAACATCTTGGCACTCCTAACATGATGACCTTCTTCCTGAAACTCTGCACGGTTGTTGTCAACACTTTGGCTCTTTAGAACACTTTGGCTCTTTAGCCCAAGTTTGTGTTCATCTCCTCACTGTTTCCAACATTTACTTCACAAGAACATTCCGAGACAGCTTGGAATCACACACGTGTAATCCCGTTTACAGACAGCTTTAGCCAAAGGTTCAGTGCAGAAATGGATCCCACTGAAGTGTGGTGTAAGGATAGACCTCAGGTGATCCATGACCTTAGCCTTTGGCTGTGTGGGCAGGGTGCTGGCCAGGTGTATCAACAGGATGGGAGGGGCACAAGATTTAAGAGGACAGATGCTGAAGAGAGTGGATTGAGGCTAAATCTGACCCTTTTTTCCGACCCAAAGATGCCAATCTTCTCTTGGGCCAGAAATTAAAAATAAATGGTTGCTGGGTTGACCAACGATACAGAACATTTTTATGAAATCCTCTACATAACTTTGACTAACACCACTTTGTTAGATTGTTAGTATTTTACATTTGCTGTTCCACTTTAGGGAGACACAAGTGGATCACCTTATATTATGTTAATATAATGACTGAACATAAGCATAAACATTAAAAGGGTTTATTTTGAAAGCTTCACATAGAGCTACTAACTGGACTGAAATGTGTTGCATAACATTGGACTTGTAAGATCGAGACTGCTGGAGTCAGGAGTTGTATAATGTCATTGGCTATTCGCATCCTCTGCTAACCAACCATAAAATCTTAAGAGGAACATCCTTTTTGTAGACTAGACACCTGTCACAATCACTTGAGTGTGAACCTTGACCTTTTCAAGTGATTTTTCTTACTGTAATAAAGTCAAAGATCACTGCTCATCTGTCGAGGTGCAGGATTGGTAGGTAACTTATAAAAGATATAAGAAAAATCTGCACACTCCAGTCTGTACTCAAAACTGTGAATGCTTTCAGTCGGCAGACCTTCTTCAGGCAGAATAAATCATACTGAATGAGCCAGGGTTAATACTTGAATTTCCCCTTGGGGATCAATAAAGTATCTATCTATCTATCTATCTATCTATCTACAGTGTTTTTTTACAAATAAGATTAGACCTCTCTCTCTCTCTGTCTCTATCTCTCTAAGAGTAGATATATACTGTAGTAGTCAGTATGTTTGAGGTTAGTAGACAAAGTTATGTTAAATTTGATGGCAACAAAAATAATATTTGCTGGGGAATTTTCTGAAAAGGTCAAATTAATACCAATATAATACAATAATGTATAGTACAAGGCCAAATTAATACCACTATAAAATAATTGATCATGATCATTGATATGGATACATTTTGGTTGGTATGTTGGTATGTTTATAAAATATTCTGATGCACAGTAGAAAGTCCAGCAGAATACCTCCATGAAATTACCAGGACGGGGCAACACGGTAATGTTTGTTTAAAAATATTTTATTTGTCACACTTGGTACAACACAACAAGTTTCCCTTGACACAGTGAATCACAAATGGCTTCTTCCCAACGTGCAGCTCGCTATAACAACTCTCTAAAGCACCACTATTGACCCGGATGCCCCCTCCCATGCCAGCATGCTGAAGGAATCCCTCTGAAGAAGAGCCCACTGCTTAGCAAGCTCCTGTGGTGGACACGGACAAAAAGACAAGAGAAGCAGAGATCAGACATGGTTTGGTCCTCATCATGCCATTTCAATGCTGGCTTAGAAATTACTTAAATATGACTTTGAAAGTACTGACTTAAAAATAGAGATAAACCTATGGGACAAGAATTGTTAGCTAATGACTTTCCATTTGGGAAAGTTGAAAACTCAGGTTGCTCGTGGCATGCGAGGAACTTACCGGACTGGAGAACAGGCTGGAACTGGCCAGCCATGCAGATCTCCTCCTGCTTTGCGCGGACCACACGCTGGATGGCTGGGGGCAGACCACGAGGGTTGCGGGAGAAGACCAGGGCATAGCCATCCTCACAGGTGCCATCGTCCTTCAGGGCGCGGCAGGCATAGGTGATGGCATAGTTGTCATAGTCGGTGTCAATGATCCAGTAGTTGTCACCTAGAGAGCAATGAAAAGAGAAAAAGAGCACAAAACTCAACCACACATCCAAATAGCAGGGGGATGGCAAGATTGCAGCCGATGGAAAGCAGTTTTATTTTGTGATGATGGTTCTGCTTACCTCCGCTGGACAGGTAGCTGGCCAGGCCCTGGTAGTTCATGAACATCTTGCCGGGAGCAGTGGGGTCAGGCACGGTGTACTGGGCAGCCATGTCAGCGCACACAACCCAAAATCTATGACACAATTAGAGCCACCATTAGCATTAGCAACAGTTAGTAATGGAGAAAAAAAATAATGCAGATCATAATCAATCAACAAATCATTATAAACACGGTAATCATGGTTCATAGTCTGTATAAAATGTCTACCAACGGGACAAATCCATCAGTTAACCCATTAATTATATTTTTGAGAAAATCAATAAATGGGGTCCGTAGCTTACCCGAAGAGGGTGACACGGCCCTTGGAGGAAGCAGTCATGGTGCCGTCATCATCAATGGTGTACTCAGCGGAGATGTTGTCCTGCAGGAACAGGCCCTCAGGGTCTTTCTTCTGCTGGGCATACCACTTGCCAGCATACTGCAGAGAAGAATCACAAAGAGCCAGGGGGGTTTAGGAAAATCCACAGTCTGTACACAACACAGTTTTTTTAGACGAGCAGAGAGCCAGATGAAAAATAAAGCTCTCTTCAGCTTTTCAGTATCCCCCTCCAGACTAAGGGGAATAATAGTATTAATTCTCCAAGACTGGGACTCACTCTCTTGGGGTCGAAGTCCTGCTTGACCGTGAAAGTGTCCACCACACAGGAGGCAGACCAGCAGCGCTCGATGTAGGACAAGAGCACAACGAGCAGAGCGAACTTGTAGTATTCCATTCTGTGTGGCAAACAAGAAGTGTGATGGTGAGCAAAAGCACTAATGCATGACATCTGAAGTGGAAATGATGACTGTAGCTAACTCAGTGGGTTATAAGAATAATCTAGGAGTGACTCCTCAACACAGCATCCTGTTATAATAGTACATGTCGCATACAGGCAGCTAAAGTCACTAACAGCTGGACATTGTAACACAGTGCAGGCTAATTTTTAAGCAGAGAGGATTTTCAAAGAGCTACAAATGCAGGAAATGTCATGAAATGACAATACAAAAACTAAAACCCCCAAGCGATGAGTTCATATTAAATATAAGTTCATATTAAATTTCTTTCACAGCCTGCAGTCAACCGTCCACAGCCCAAGTCCCATGTTCGTCCCTCATTCGTTAACCCATAGGGAGTCTTACCTGCTTGTACGGTTAGATCAAAGCCAAAGAATAGGCTAGGTTTCAGCTGTGTGGATACTCTCTCTGTGGTTTTCCACTTGCCTGTGACGACTCTCTGTCAGAGGCGCCCTTTTATATTCCTGCCATAGATGGGCTTATTGATTATTTTCACTTCATGTAACTAAATAAGGTGCTTAAATCTAAGGCTAAGCTGTTTGTAGAAATCCTTACTGTAAGCTGGCTTCTCTCTCACTGAACCCTCCCATGTTTGCCGTAAAAACAATTAAGTCTTTATGTAACGACCCACAGACACAGCGAGGTGGCCCTGAGTAACAACGTGTAGTACTAGGTGCTACAAAAACAAACATCTTTACGCTGTTACTAACTGTCCTATTGACTTAGTATCAAGATAAATATTTCAAGTCTTTGGGATGACTGTGCTGTCCTATCAGTGCCTTGATGCATTATACTGGCAACATAGTGTGCAGGACAGCGAGCATGAATTGTCAAATATAAAGAAAAAAATGTTCAGTGTAACTGTGAAAGCATTATTGCAGAGTAACACAGTGCACAAATGTTTGGGAGATGCTTGGAAAACGTATGTTGCATTTGAAGCTGCCATGTTCATTCTTTTCATCTGAATTTTATGAAAGTAATTGGGATTCATTGATCCAGTCAGTCAGATTCAAACCGTCCTGGGGGGCTACTTCTGATTTAGCCAGCTGCTTTTGGCATAGTGCCACCCTGATGAGATGGGCATGATTACTCAAGCAGCTTTCCACGTGGCAAAAAAGTCTCTTATGTAATCCCTCTGTTGTTGTGTCCAACAATGTGCTCACCTCATGTGGCACCAATACCATCCGCCTAAGTTCAATAGTCTCTTCCAAAACTCCGACTCTAACTCTATAATTACTCTGTGTTTGTGTTTGTGGCTGCATCCTCTCTGGTTGTGTAATGTCTGTCACCTCTGGTGATTCTGTTATATTGTATTTTTTTTCTAAGAACTGAAGTAATGCCTTCCATCACATGTTTGGGTTTAGCTGAGGCATATGATTACATATAGATGTGTGCATGACTGTAAATTAATTATTCTCATTAACAGAAGTAATATATATTATTATAATTGACAAGTATTTTATATTTTGTACTAAACACAACACACAGGCTATAGAGCAGTGATTCTATCAAAGATGCTCACAGTCTTTATCCAGTGCTCTAGTTCACAATATGCAGTATTCATAACTAGGATCAAAGCTGTTCATAATGCAATGACAACAGTTTGATGCATTTTTAAATGTTTCATATAGGTTGCTAAAGCATACAATTGTTAATTAATGACTAAAGACAGTAACCAGCGTGAGAATCCATTTGGGCTGACTTTAAACTAATAGACAACAACATGCTAGTTTAACATTTGACTATTCTTTATTTAACAGCATTAACAGCTGAATTATTTATTTGTAACAAGTATAATAGTGACATTTAGTGAGCTGGAAAAGAAATGAGACAGATATGTGTCACGTGTTGATGCTTTGAAGGTTCAACTATCTCACGTGCAAGTGATTTCTTTTTCTGTGCTCTTATACAATGGGAGCTATTTGTATCTGGGTGTAAACTTCTTTGGGCTATCTCTATTTGATTTCCTCTCTACTGATCTGATGATTATGGTCTGTCGATGTGTGTGTGTGTGTGTGTGTGTGTGTGTGTGTGCGTGCACATATGTGTGTGTTTGTGTCTGTGTATGTGTGGTGCTGTTATGTCAGAGTTTCAGAGGAGGCCATGATGATTCACATGGATCCACATAACTCAGAACATGCCAGTCAAGCTTTAGAACATGCCAGTCAAGCATGCCACACTGTGATTTTTTTTTTTTTTAAATGGAGCTCATTCAACTGACACAACAAAACAAAATATACTTCCCTTCAGAAATATTAAACTTTCAATTGTCGGCTCAGTCTAAGTCTAGCCTATAAAAAACTGTGAAATTACCCTTACTTAGCTTTATCCTTAACTTCAACTGAAAATATCAATCTGTATGTTTCTGGTCTGAGACTGGTTTCAGAGACTGACAACATCTGGTTGTCTATTGCTATTGATGGCATATTGATAACAAGGAATGTAGAGTAGGCCTACATAGATTAAGATTACAGTGGTATGGCATAGTACAGTAGGCTACTATTTGCCTAGCAGCCTTCACCCCTCTCTTGTCTTGCTCATAGCCTTGCGCTTCTAAAATGCGCTAGATTTGAAGAACGTGCGTACAGAACAGATGGTGAATGTAAATTAGCCTACAGTCAGTAGCCTAAGATGTCTTCATGGAAAAACTTGGCATAAAACGAAAAAGGCAACATAAAACGGAGTGGGAGAACAGCGACATTTAATCAGTTTTCCCCAAAGGTAGGCTATATTTAGGCTATTGACAAACTTTATCACCTATCATGCGTTTGGTGTGACTTAAACCTTACCCCTTATGCAGTTTTACACATTAGGCTATGCTAGAATATGAAAAAAGTTATTGAAAGGAGCTACGAAAAGGCATGCTGCACAATGTGCACAGCAGTAGGCCTACTGTTTATTTTCTTCCATTCATCAAAGTGGTAGGCTACGTATTCATAAAACATTAATAACACAACTGAGCTTGGGCCTCAATACGGGTCCTAACTGCTTAAATTAAATAAACGTTGCACATACGAACTTTCTTTAGGAGAGCTGTAGCCTTTCTGGATTCTGATACCAAGCATTAAACATAGGCCTATACAGTCTCATAATACCCCCTTTTCAAATGAAAAATCCCCATAAAGGCAGGCCTCTTCATTCTTCATGAATTAAATGAATATTAAATAAATAAAAAAAAACAAGAATATAGCCTAACATGTAAACAGATCATTTACATGTTATAAGGGGTTATTTGAGCTACCCCTGCCTTTCCTACAGACTAGAGGTAAAACATAGGTTTGACAGTGTTGCTTTGTTAAGGCTATAAGATAAGGTTTATAAAGAAAAACATTTACTCTCAGTAAATGTCATGTTAAGGTGAGTTTAACAGGTCTGACCTTTACATTATTCAAAGATTGCTCAGGAGCTAGGCTTACTCCATTGATGTAGTATGTGACGAGATCAAACTCCCAATAGACTTAAAATGAGTTGAGTATAACAACCTGTGCAGGTTTTTATAGGCTGTATTATGCTTTCAATGCATGTCATATATTTTAAGTGAATTTATCAATTAGTTTCCGCAAAATTCTCCAGAAGTCATCATTTAGGGGTTATTTTTCAAAATGTTCATCACGGGGGAACATGCCCCCTAACCCCCCTAGCATTTGGGAGGCCCAAAAGTATTTTATGTCATGGGGCCCAAATTCTCAAGCAGCGAATAAAGCATTTTTGTAAACTGTGACCACTTATTTTTGAATGGTAAATTATGTGAGACAGCAAGGGTGTAGTGGGTCTATTTGGAAGAATCCCAGTCTGTCCCTGATAATAGGTTTGCTAGATTTATACTCCAATATAAATTAGTCTCATTTTGTAAACGTGTACAGACTTGGCTGGATTAAAGCTCCTCTTCTCGATATAAGGCCACCTGGGCTTTTGGCATCTGTCAGAGACGCTACTTACAGTGATATTGTCTATTTAGAGATGATGCCTGAACGATTAGGGAAGGGCTTTTTAAAGGCCTTCCACGGCTTTCTTTAGGCATGCACCAGCAGCAGGCTCCTATATTTACACATGTAAACAGTGAGTGGCAGCTTGCCATCTTGGTTTTATGACTATGTCAGCAAGTTCTTGTGTTCTCTCCTGAACAGATTTAGCAGGTGCATTTTTTACATGCTGCTTTGCTTTTCATGGATATGTGTTTTACTGCCTATATAATGCATGGAGAATATGATAGAATATGAATATGGTTCTTTCTGTGTGTTCTTTTATCTCTCTCCAGGTATGCAAAAATGTGTGTGTTGCTGGAGGAGGATCAGAGAAATATTGCATAACAATGTATTATAGGCTATAAAGTTGTTATATGCCAACAGTAGACTATGGCTTTGACTATGACGTTAAGGTTTATTATTGGACAGCGCTGAAGTGCCTATCCTCCATGTCAAGTCATATGGTCGATGCTCAACTTCACATGTCCGACATATGTCTCTGCCGTTAACCCTAAACTCAAATTCCTCCTCATGTTGCCACATTTACCTCTTCCTCTCCCGAGTCTAACCTCGTGCTGATCACTCCCCCTCCACCACCACCACCAAAGCTCTGATCCCTCTCAGGCTTTGTGTTTAGTCCAAACGGCACTCATCTGCGGGTAAACCCCTCCAATATGGCTACACAGAGCACGTGGACACCCTTCCCTTCCCTCAAACCCCCCAATCCCGTCCTAATCCCCCACTGAGGCCCCATGTGTTAGAAGGGTTGGCTGGGTCCAGGTCCAGCCCTTGTCCAGACCCATCGCCAGAGAACAAAAGTGTTCTTGTTTCTCTCTCTATACCCATTCGCTTGCCATAGCTGATCAGCCTTGCTGATCCAGCGTATATGGCGCCGTTTCAGGGTGCACCCGAGTGTTAGTCTAGAACTCTCTGTACTAACACCACAGAAGTTTGGTTCCCATCATCAGCCTTAACCCTTCGGGAAGTGTTCGGGTCTGTGGTACCCGTTTTCAATGTTTGCTAAAAGAACAATTATTGAAGAACAATGCTATTTCTTCAAACTCAGACTCACTGGCCTTGGCTCATTTTCTCTGAATTTCCCCTACACATAACTATTACACATGTGGTGTTCTGGTCTATTGGACCCAAGTGTAATAATTGTAGGTACTATGTACCTTGACTGTGTCCTTCTTCTAACTGGGCCTGCTGTGTGTGTGTGTGTGTGTGTGTGTGTGTGTGTGTGTGTGTGTGTCTGTGTGTGTGCATGTCTGCATATTGGACAAAAGCGTAACCATAACCATGTCTGAGTATAGGTGACTGTGTGCGGGAATGTTGTCTTTCTGCTCCGGCTATTCCCAGACACAGTTACAAAAAGTTGTTACATTTTAAGCACTTGCACCTGTTCTGATTAAGTTCTAAGAAATAAGCCTCAATAATTATCAAAAAGCTTGTTTCTAATTTTTTACCTTGTTTATAATTGCATTTTCTAATTTTCTCACAAAAAAAAAAAAAAAAAAATTCATACATATGATCATAAATGTGATCTCACAGGGGGGGAAATATGAACCATAAATGATGTCTATATCATTGGTAATTGAGCTAAAGTAAACATCTGATTTTTTTACATAAATAAGTGTTTTTACATAAATTGTTATCACTGTATTGATTTAAAAGCCTAATAATGTGGTGGGTCCACCAGACCCGGGAACATTGGCTGAGAAGCAAAAACATTAACACCTTACAAGGGTTAAGTGTGTTGGCAATTAAGCTCTGTGTCTCAGCTCTATGTCAGTCAGTGTGGTTACATGTGCAAAACATGTGCAGAGTAAAGCACCAATCAGAGTATTATCAGAATTCTGTGAACTAAACTAAATTGACTAAAAATCCGATTCCCAAAACCCTTCAGCAGGGAGTTTTGAACATTCTAACAAAAGTTTCACAACAATGGAAAAACTCTGTTCCACAACAATAAGGTTCCATAGAAAGTTATAAACTCCAACTGTAATCAGAGTTTTGGTTACATCAGAGAGGGTTAAATGACAAATTTAATCAGATTGAAATTAATACTCAGGTTCTCTGATTTTATAAAATTGGAGTTCAATCAGAGAACTCAGTTTAGATTACATTTTTATTTGGAGTAAAGAATTTAATCGGAGTGAAATCTGATTGTTTGCATGTAACCACACACTGAGTGTGTTACATAATAAAAAGCACCTTGATTTGAGTTCGGATGCATGTCTAGCTTTACTAGAGCTGTATTTGAAATGGTAGAAAGTTTCCGACTGACTCACATTTGCCAGTAGGCCTAGATAACATACACAACCATGATCTCTTCACTAAAGTATTTTCAGGAGCAACAGATATGTTACCTTACTGGGGATTTCCTGCTATTTTGAGCTTGTTTTGGGGGGTTGTGGAGCAATACTGGGAACACAGTGACCTTTTTATCTTACAACACCATTACAAAGCGTGATGTGTAAGAAAATTATGGTTTACGACACAATGAATTCCTTGCAACATAAAAATGCTCAATGGAGAGGTGTAAAAGAAATTGCTCTGATAAACCTGTAACGGTTAGAGTCCACAGCAGACATGGCTGGGCTGTAACTAACTTTGTGAGCAATCATTTAGTCTATTGAAAGCATGGCGGAGGTCAGGAGTAGGCAGTACTCTGGCACACTGTACTGTCATCCTGGCACACTTTCATGACACTCTGGCCTATATTGTGTTCTGTGATCTGCTGCCATCTTGTGGTTGTTAGAAACAACATAATCTAGCAACCTCACAACATTGGTGAAAGCATCCCCTAAACATGATATGACATGTCCAGGACTTGCCAGGTGCAAGGCAATGAAGCTTCCAAAACTATGCCAAAAACTCAAATGTCAAAATACAAACTCCTTTTTTCAAACGACAAAATTCATACGACAAAATAGGTTGTTGGTTGTATGTTTTATTTTAAAGGTCACGGTTGAGCAAGGTTTGAATTAGCCTTCCGTTTTAAAACAGAAAACATTGCAAGGTTCTATTTAGAGTGGTTTAAATTGAACTAAAAAAGAAAAAAAAAAACACACACAGAACCAAAATGTTGTTGAAGTGCAAAAGAAAGCTTCAGGCAGTTGATTTCAGAGAATCTTCCAATCCATTTTATAGCAGCTAAAAAAAAATGTCAGCAGTTCTCTGTTTAATGTCCTTTTTAGATATCTCTGTGATAAGAGAAACATGATGGTTCGAAAAGAAATAGGTGTAAGTGGGTCACTCGTGCATCACACACTGTCCACCCTGAGCCCTTTCTGTACAGAGCACTCCCTTCTCAATATCCCATCTCATGATGACCAAATCTATCACTCGCTGTATCCGAGTGCTTCATCTTGCTATTAATGTGCAGATTATCTAGCTGACCTTTTCCTTAAGATGGATAGAGTCCTTTATATAGACCTGCTCCTCTGCGCACAGGGGAGGATTACTGTATGTTATAATGGAATGGGTACTTCCTTGGGAAAGCCACTGATTAATTTGGTATCCATAGATTGAGTTATGATATCATATTGGACATGATATTGAAGTTACAAATGAGAATGTAGAAGAGTCATTGTTGTTGTTGTCCTCGAGTTATCACAGTAAGATATGTAATATGAGCTATAACGTCTCATTACAGTAATCAAATAGCAATCCTCGCTTATCTACTGCAAAAAGAGAAGGGCATTTGCCATATGAGAGATGGACTAAGTACAGAATGTGTTTTAATAACATTTGACGTTACTTGCTTAAATACTGGGAGGAATCTTGTATATAACATCCAGCCAAGGACAATATTTCAAGGGACTTGAGACATTAGGAAGTTTTATTTTGTGGAGTTTCAATCTATTCTAAATTCTGTTCTTTGTGCTTAAAATCAGTGGCTACATGTTCGTATCCTAGAGTTACAGATATCCAAATCAATTCTCGATTCAAATACAAGCCTGCATTCCTTGTTTATATCTCAATGAATGGTACATTCACACGTGTATACAAGTTAAATGTTACACAGTATATATTCTCATGCAGGTGGATGGCTCTTTCCCTGTGCCTGGGCATTGTGCAGGTAAAGCAGCGTGTCTGAGACAAGAACTGGGGTGCTGAGATAATCAGCTAGTGACATGCTTAAATAGGGCTTAGGATCGAGGAGTGTGTTTTTAATAAGGACATAAAGAGCTTGTGCGCGAAAACCACACGAGAAGACAGGGAGCGGGCACCTGGTGTCCTAAACACACTCTCCAGCCCTCTCCAACACCGCTGGGTCATTTTTTAAAACACTCTTTTGTGTCTTGCTGCCCTTGCTGAGTGGTCATCACTTGAGAGTTGTCCTTCTAGAGGAGGAGACAGGAGGGAACTGAAGGGAGTGAGGAAGTCAGTCTGGTGGCCTGAGCGACGTCCATTAGCCTGAGGGTAGGTCAGCTGACCAGTTTTTTGCATTAGCAGATCCTGGTTCACCTTCAATGCTATTAGGAAAAAACCTTGCTGATGACAGTTGGATTGGACTCAGGTCTTCCCTGTGCCTGCAGGTGTGTCTCCCTTCCACAGTGTGTTCTTTTACCTTTCCTCCTCTTTTGGGGAGCCTCAAGGACCTAAAGGTGGGAACTTTTCAACTTTTTTTGTTGCCAAAGTGACTCCTACAACCGCCGACCTTGTGTGTCATTTTCACGTGAATTTGACACATATTTTCTGGGATTGGGGCAGAGGATCCCAAAACCAAGATGAGTGTCAGCAAGGAGGACGTCGCCAAGTTCCTGGATGGAAACCAAGCCTTTGCCACGAGCTACTTCAACAAGAAGCTCAGTGCTGGGGCCATCGCCTCGGCCATGGGTGTTGAGGAGTCCACGGTGGACTTCACCATGTTCAAGGAGGTGAGCCAGGTGGAGGAAAGTGAGATCCTGTTTGATGTCATCAAGGACATGCAGGAGAACGTGAACATGGAGAAAGTGATCTTCAAGATCCTAAAAAGGATCTGTCACCTCACCCAGGCCGACCGCTGCAGTCTCTACATGTACCGGCAGCGGAACGGCATTGCTGAGCTCGCCACCCGGCTCTTCAATATTGGCGTTGACTCAGAGCTCGAGGACTGCATTGTCCCGCCCGACTCTGAGATCGTCTTCCCCCTTGATATTGGAATAGTGGGCAATGTGGCCCAGACAAAGAAACACACCAATGTCAAGGATGTGGCAGAGGTAAGGGATTTAAGTCATCCCCAGTGACAGGTCAATTTACAAAATTAGGTTTCAGATAGGTCAAATTGACACTTAACATTAAAGACAGAAAGCAACCAAGAACAACCAAGGCTGTGCTATTGTTACACATAATTCTCATACATGATAGGCCTTTGGTATATCTTTGGTATTTTGTAATTATATTGTAGGCGTCACTGCTTATGTTGTCTACTGGGAAAAACTAAGAAAAATGGATGTAAAAAATGTTATATGATCACCTGCTCAGCATTACACAATATCACATCATGATACAATACAACCTAGTGCTGCACTAAATCCTCTTGACATAATCCCATTTATGGACATATCCCATTACCTTTTGGGATCCAGGATTAATTTACCTGCAGTGCCTTTATTAGCAGGGCAGCAAGACAAATGGAAGGATCATATTCATTTATAGGAATAGCCCAATGATGAATAACAAGGGCATATACACTTCCCTAGAATTGACAAGAAATATAGTAGAAAGATGAGTATGAATCCTGGACAACAGATATGTTTATATTAATTACTAAGTTGTTATCTGGAAGAATGACATTTGTCAGAACAATTTTCTTCTGATCAACTGTTATAAAGTGGCATTTTGAACCTTTATTGTCATTTTTGTAGTCAAGCAGACGGTTTATAGCTCCAAAATGGAGGTCATGTTACTGAAATGAGCAGTACAAAGCAGTCCATGCCTTAGCTGTGATGTCTCCTGATGACACATATCTCTACACTATCCAGAACAGTAACTTCAGCAATTTTGTGGACGAGCTGACTGGATATACAACACGAAATCTCATGGCCGTGCCCATCATGAACGGCAAAGATGTGGTGGCTGTTGTCATGGTCGTCAACAAAACCACTGGGCCTCATTTCACTGATGCGGATGAGGATGTGAGTCTGCCACCACATCCCCCCCCAACCCACACACACACCATAGTATTTAGCCTATTCATAATTTGTGGATCTATCACTATGGATTTCACATGCAGCTCATACAATGGTACAATGCTATCTTTTAAGTTAAATGTGACATTAAATCTGTTAGTTTGGTCTAGCAGAACCAATGAAATATGCTGACTCTTTTTTTCTTGACACAGCTTTTTTTAAAGTATATGAAAGTTGCCTCTTTGAACTTGAAAATCTACCACTTGAACTACCTTCACAACTGTGAGACGAGGAAAGGCCAGGTGAGTGTCAAAAACGGACATGACTAGCTCTGGCAGCAGTGGTTCCTTCTCCACTATGTCATATTAACAATGCTTCCCTTTGATTTATCTCTGCTACAGCTCCTGCTGTGGTCGGCCAACAAAGTGTTTGAAGAGCTCACAGACATTGAGCGACAGTTTCACAAGGCTTTGTACACAGTGCGTGCATACCTGAACTGTGACAGATACTCAGTCGGCCTGCTGGACATGACCAAAGAAAAAGTACGACCTTGTGCTTGTCAACGTAACCAGATAGTCCATTATTGCTCTGTGTACAGCAACTTCCCATGTCTAAACTGTTTTGACTGTGAATGGTGGTGAAGAGTTCTGAAATCATAGGTAAAACAGAATGTGGAGAAAGTTAGCTAGTTCATCAGTCACAACGATCTACTGTCAAGACAAGACAATCAGGAAATGCTGAATGTTAGAAGAAATTGTCCACAAAATAAAACTCAGTGGTCACTCACCTCATTTGTGTTTTGTCCACAGGAGTTCTTTGATATCTGGCCTGTGTTAATGGGGGAGCAGGCCCCTTACTCTGGTCCAGTGACCCCGGATGGCAGGGTGAGAATCAGAATTCATGTTCAATGAACATCTATGTTTTACACCATTCAGTTTTTTTTCTTTTAAAAAATTAAACATGTTTAAAAAACAAAACGTTTTCTTTACACCTATTTTAGGAGGTAATCTTCTACAAAGTCATTGATTATATTTTGCATGGAAAGGAAGACATCAAAGTCATTCCGTAAGTATGGCTCCATTCTGCATATTCAACATTTTGAGGTACAATGAATAGAGTTTTTTTTATTTAACCTTTAACAGCTTTAACAAGGTAACTGGTACACTAATTTGTTTGATCATTGTTGAAGTTATCTTACTGTTTGCAGGTAGTTATTTGTTAATTTGTCTTCCACAGATCTCCTCCTGCTGATCATTGGGCTTTAGCAAGTGGGATGCCTGTTTACGTGGCAGAAACTGGATTGGTATGTGATTTTTTTTCACCCACAGAAATGTACTTTACAGTGTGCCGTTGTTAGTTTATCTCCATGTTTACGATTGCATTGTCACATTTTCAGATTTGTAACCTCATGAATGCACCAGCAGAGGAGACGTTCCAGTTTCAGGTAAAAATATCCATTTGTAGCTGGTTATCACGAATCCACAAGACCAAAACCATCTATATGTATAAAAGGTTCCCCATATCTTTGAAGTGCAATTACAAGCAAATGCAGAAGTAACAGAACAAACATTTACAGAAACTAAAAGCCAATTGAGGGCCAAATAGATGCCCAAACTAAATGTTGTTCATAGATCCCTCTTGCTGTGACTGTATACAAAAGATTTATATAAGTCATTAGTTCTGACAGTTGCTCTTTTCTGTGCAGAAAGAGCCATTGGACAGCAGTGGCTGGACAATAAAGAATGTCCTCTCCCTGCCAATCGTCAACAAGAAGGAAGAAATCGTGGGCGTGGCCACTTTCTACAACCGGAAGGATGGCAAGCCCTTCGATGAGCAGGATGAACAACTCATGGAGGTAACCACCCCTCTACCCCCCCCCCCCCCCCCCCCCCACACACACACACACACCTCATCCATCCCGTCTCGTCTGAGGGTGACTCAGAGAAACAAGGCATCCCCATCGACTGCCAAGAGCTCTGCAGCGATCACAGTTCACAAACCACTTAATCCCAACATCGGCTCTTTCCACAGGCCTTGACACAGTTCCTTGGATGGTCAGTACTAAACCCAGACACCTACGACAAGATGAATAAACTAGAGAACAAGAAAGACATTGCCCAAGACATGGTAATGTATCATGTCAAGTGCCGGAATGATGAAATCCAGAACATTCTGGTGAGCAGAAAGGGCATCTTTACATTTATCCCTAATAACGGTCACAGCTAAATACTTAGTGCTGACTCTATGTCTAATGTTTCTTCCAATTTCCTAGAAAACAAGAGAATATTTTGATAGAGAACCAGCAGACTGTGATGAGGATGAATTTCGGCAGATCCTGGTACTCACCTACAAAGAGATTTTTTTCTTTGCAAAACATCTTTCTAGAAATACAAGAATTGCTCTTTAAATGAATGAGCAACAATCATCAATGTTTCTTTCTAGAAAAAAGAGCTCCCGGGCCCAAAGAAGTTTGAAATCTACGAGTTCCATTTCTCTGACTTTGACTGCACAGAGATGGACCTTGTGAAGTGTGCGATTCAAATGTACTATGAAGTCGGAGTTGTCAAAAAGTTCCAGGTTCCTCAGGAGGCAAGTGTGTTATACAGTAATGCTGATTGAAGGGGCGTGGGGAAGATGACATTGTCTAAAATGAACTTTTGATTTGATTACTGATCTGACAGGTTTTGGTAAGGTTCATGTACTCAGTCAGTAAAGGCTACAGAAGGATCACCTATCACAACTGGCGCCATGGATTCAACGTGGGACAGACAATGTTCACTCTTTTAACGGTAAAAAAAACATTGCATTCATGCAGCATTTCTAAAATATTTACTCAACTAAAGTAATTTTCATAGTGTAAGCCTATGGCTAAGAGAAGTACAGTAACTAAGAGCTTGCTGACTGTGTGTTGACAGACAGGGCTGTTGAAACGCTACTACACTGACCTGGAAGTGATGGCGATGATCACAGCTGGTTTCCTACATGACATAGATCACAGGGGAACCAATAATCTCTACCAGGTTAAGTACGTATATCAGAAATTATTTTTACTTTATATTTACCTATAGTCATTGTAGAGAGGGGAGACAGCAATCACCTCAACCGGCTTTGAACTAAGGTCTACAAGGCACCAAGTCTCATTGATAGTGCACTCCATCACAGTCATGACATCACAGAACAAGTAAACCTAAGCATGAAGAAATACCTTCAAATTAGGCCAAATATTCCATACTCTCAAGTAAACCCATTCAAAAAACCTTGTTTATTCGAGATTATATGCAATTTATACATGTGATAATATGTGGTAACACTTTACTTGACAGTATCGACATAAGAGTGACATGACACTGTCATGACATATGAACCCCAACCGTAACCCTAATCCTAACCTCTAACCCTAACCCATCCCTAACCCTAATCCTAAACCTAACTTGTTATGACAAAAACCGAATGTCACTTAAAACAGAAGCGTTATGTCATAAACTTTTATGACTTGTTTATGACGCGTTCATGACAGTGTCATGTCACTCTTAGGTCGATACTGTCAAGTAAAGTGTGTTATAGTCGGTGTCAATACCTACCACAGATTGAATAACCATTTAAAAGTATGATAAATGTACAACGTAAGATGCAGCTCTTTTTCAGTTTCTTGTCCAATCATTTGTAGATCTGGCAATCCACTTGCTAAGCTACATGGGTCATCCATTCTAGAGAGGCATCATTTAGAGTTTGGCAAATTCCTGCTTCAGGATGAGGTAAAATACATATGTTGCTTACTAGATATTCACACAATGCTCACAAAATATGTCTGTTGACTTCTTCTGTTTTAAGTGAACAATTGTGTGTTGTTAAAGTGAGAATGATTTTCTCTCCATCTTTCAAGAGTTTGAATATTTTCCAAAACCTCAACAGAAGACAAAATGAACATGTCATCCATCTCATGGACATTGCCATTATTGCCACCGACCTTGCTTTGTATTTCAAGTAAGTGGTGTCCCAAAGCTTATTATTTGTCAAAAATATATGCATAGCATGTCAGCAACAATACCATTTATCTATCACAACTAATTTTTTGTCTGCAAATTAGAAAAAGGACAATGTTCCAGAAGATTGTGGATTTATCAGAAACATATGAGGATGAGAAAAAATGGGTAGATTTCATGTCCCTGGAGACAACGAGAAAAGAAATTGTTATGTGAGTACACACCAATGACAATTTATGGTATAGCGAGTAGATAACCATTAACCTAACTGAGGACAAACAACTCTTCTCATGCGTTTTCCTGCACTTCCAGGGCCATGATGATGACAGCCTGTGACCTGTCAGCCATCGCCAAACCATGGGAAATTCAAAGCAAGGTGAATAGCAACAACATGACAACAAGTGATTTAGAGGTGTATGCAAGTGGAAATTTCTACACAATACAGACTACACAAGTAGTTCTCTTTTTGCCAAAATAAACTTCCCAATGTGGCTGTTGCCAGGTGGCTCTTAATGTGGCAGAAGAGTTCTGGGAGCAAGGTGACTTGGAGAGGAGTGTTCTGGACCAGCAACCCATTGTGAGTATTGGTGTATTCAGTGTTTGTTCGGGTTTATCAACTGGTCAATCTGGCATGGACAAGGCCTGTTTGTAACTTCTCTTTGTATTCAAAGCCCATGATGGACAGAACTAAGGTAGCTGACTTACCCAAGATGCAGTGTGGTTTCATCGATTTCGTCTGCACTTTTGTATACAAGGTAGGATTACACTGAAATACTACACTAAAAATATGTATATTTCATGATATTTTGGAAGTGACTACGAGGGTCTAAAAAGATTAGCTCGATCACTGCTCACTTATACTATTGATGGTGCATGGGACAGTTCTAGGCAGTACGCTACTTTTCCATTCC
Source organism: Alosa sapidissima (assembly GCF_018492685.1). NCBI lineage: Eukaryota > Metazoa > Chordata > Actinopteri > Clupeiformes > Clupeidae > Alosa > Alosa sapidissima. The sequence continues at coordinate 9,739,202 of NC_055969.1, forward strand.
CCCTCTCTAAGTAATTTCAACTTTGACACATATGTTGAAAATATTAAGAGAGAAAGTGGACCATTGCAGGTGAGGCCAGCAGAACTTGCCTCACAACATTGCAATTATTCTTTCCCTTGTTTTTCTCTATAGGAGTTTTCCCGCTTTCATCCTACCATCACGCCAATGTTAAATGGTATTCTGAACAACAGGAAAGAGTGGAAGGCGAGGCAAGAGATACACGAGGCCCAGCTGAAGGAGTTAGAGGATGCTAAGGCGGCCAAAGAGGGCACTTCTGGAGGCAAATGTAAGCCAGGCTTGCAATCATTTCAGAACAGACATGATATACATTAGACCAATTTGCGACCTTCTTCAGTGTAATACACCATACTCTACTGTAACACCGTGTTGGTAGAGTAGAAACTTATGTTTTGTCATTAGACACATTTTGTTCTTATATCAGAGGAAAAGCCAATCTGAATTCTTCCAACACATGTTGAACAGTGCTAGTTCATAAGAATAGAGAGCTTGACTCAAACTCAAAGCATGTTACTCCATGTGGCCTACTTTTTCAGGACTGGTTGGCTAGCTATATGACTGGTTCCACTGTCCATTCACTGCAGACTTGGCTAACAATTTCTTTCTTCAAATGCAGCTGGTAACCCAGGTGGTGGTGGAGGATCCAAGACGTGCTCAATATGCTAGAGGTGGAACTAAAGGATAGAACGGGACATTTCGGAACACCTTACCATCATATATAGTCTGACAAGTCAGGGGTGAGAGGTCAATCTTTGCCCCTTTTTGTGATGAGAAAACAGAAGTGAAAGACAGAGATGGGCACCACATGAAGGTGATGCAGCTCAGCAAAGCCAATAAACCTTGGCCCCAGAAACTCCACCCATCCCCATGTGGACCGACTAAGGGTAATACCAATTCATGCAGCTGGAGAAAGATGGTGATGATCCCATATTCTGTTTCATTTACTTTGTACTATAAAACTCAGGGTTCCAGGAATTATCACTGGTTGATTATTAAATCCCATGGCCATTTAGACATCCTTACATGTTAAGATAGAATATTAATCTTTGGAATCTGATATTACAAAGTGGACTGTGGTCATCTGTACTAATACATGTCATCTGATCATGTGAAATGACACCATATAGTTCTCTTTGCAGATCACTATTTTGCCAGTAATCAAACGATCATTGCCAGCTCTCATTTCCTCTGTGAATTTACTGCTGCACCAGGACCATTCCCTGAAAACTGAGGAGGGCATTTATATTTTTCAAACTTTATTTTTAAGTAGTGTTAGTGACTTGCTGATGATCTTCCCAGTCAGATATGGTGTAATGTATGTATAATAACATGATATAGGTTTAACTGTGGATTGTGTTCTGACTGTGTCCTAATTTTCAGAGAATGCTCTGGGTTTAAAGTGAACACACTGGAAACATAACTGTAAATAGTTCTATGGTGAACATGAATACTGACTCAAAAACTCTCTCCTCTACTCTCAGTGGGTACAAGAGAACTAGTACAATTTCTGAAGCTCAAGGCGTCTGGCAGATTACTGTAAATGACCAAAACATCCCCAGATACCTAGTAAAACATCCTTAATTATTACCAGGGGGACTCCACGGTGAAAGAAGATATTAATGCCAGTGGCCTTGATACACACCTGGTTAATTGTTAGCTTAGTCTGACAAGACTGATCCAAGACAAATATTCTTCGGAATATATGCCTCTTCTTTTAAATGTAAAAATAGTTGGAAGGGTAAAGTTATTTTTCTCCTTACCCAAGACAACACAAAGGTTAGAATCACAATATCTCTGTAAATACACTACTCACAAAAAGTCAGGGATATTCGACTTTCGGGTGAAATTTCATGATGACCCTAAAATCCACTATAACCTTTACAGGTGAACTTAATGTGACCTTCTCTAAACATTTGAATGCACGTGTCCAACAGTTCAATGTTTCAGTACTTTCTGTACTGAAACATTACATTTCACCCAAAAGCCAGATATCCCTAACTTTTTGTGAGTAGTGTATATTTGCCAGCATTTGATTTTATGAGTACCTTGAAACGGATAGAATACACATGTTGTCTTTGTGAATGTACGTTGTGATGTACCAAGTATCACACACAATGAATACTAAGGTGTTGGTAAAAGAGTAAATGTAAGTATGTGCATCTGTCAATATAGTATGGCTATCCATGGCTAATGACTAAAGTAATGCTGCTGCTTGTTAATATGCAATTCGATTTAAAATGAGGGGGTCTCTTACAATAACGTCAATTTAATTTGTTCAACACTTTTCACAAAGAGATCTCCACTTTTATGACTCATATTAAGTTGCAAGAAAACTGCTTTTAAGGTTATCGTCCACAATAACACATATACTATATATTTTGTACTATGACTGTGTAATTGTTAGTTTACTGTAAACTATGGCACCAATAAAGCATGTGAATTTTTAAGAACTTAAAGGTTATGCATCACCATTTTATAGTTATATTGTTGCATTGAAGACACCATCCACAGATACTGCTGTAAGTGAAAAAATGAAGTGTGGCCTAGACAGTTATCCATCTTCACAGAATGGGCCTAGTAGCTTTTATAATTAGCTTCTGTAGTGGTCGCATTTCATAACACATGAATCACTCATGCATAAAGCCTCTTATCTAGCATAACTATAAGCAGTTTCCATAAATCGATACCTAGAGGTCAGGGTCATTGTGGGGATTGAATTTACTTTACTTATGGAATAACAACAAGCATACAATTATAAAATTAAAGATATAGAAATTTGGAATGTTATGTGTATGATAAGATGTTTAAAAATGATAACACGGGTGAAATTGTATTAAAGTAATTTATTTTCTCAAGTCCCAACAAAATCAAGCGTTTGTGGCACTAACGTTTAGCATGAATTGCTGGATCTCCACCAAAAAAAACTATTCCAGACAACCCTGTTTAGATACGAGGTGGTAGAGTTTACTCAGCACTTTCTCATATTGGCTTGTGACCTGAATCCTGGGATTTACACTAAACCGGGAATGGATTACACTAAGGTAGCCCTGCCTAGCCTTGTGTAAAACCTGCGCTGTGGTAACACTGAAGGACAAGAATGATCAAAAACACTGGGAATGCCGAGGGGGAAGTTACCCCATAAAAGAGCCAATTCTCTTCAGGACAATTTTCTGAAGTATTAGAATTTCAATACAGGCACTTCATTTACTGATGAAAACAAGCCACATGCAATAGCCTTTAGTAATACCCAGTTTTCCAGATTAATTTAATTTAATGTAGTAGTATGCCATAGCAGTGATACAATCAAATTTGTTCCCATCTTTTGGGACTTTAAAATGTAAACAAATACAAAGAACAACATGGTTCAATATCCATATTGTACAACACTGAAATCATCTCATGATTACATTATTGAAGGCAAGTACTACAACAATAAGTACTTGATATACAGCAAAGCAAATAGGTTGGAAATAAGCTTAGGCCTGAAAAAAGTTATGGTCTGTTAGCATGTTTGGAGTACACATGCTGCAAAATTAGGCATTTATTGGGCAGCTAAATATTCACCACTGCACACAGACTTAGCATCTATGCGTACTATCATTCCAATGTACCTGAGTTTACCAATTTTTAGAAGGAAAGAAGAATATATTAACAAAATACAAAGATTACGCTAATTATAATATATTATTATTAAAATATATTGCTTTGTCAAAACGATTTTTGGGATCTAGTAATGTAGACACATTAAATGTATACGTTAGAACAAAGAGACAGCATCCCGGCCACAAAAGTTGGTGGTTCCATCATCCTGTTCTGCTGACATTAATGTGAGTCATTTCGTACATTATTCAAAAAAGTTTAAAGGAGCTTAGCCAATATTTAGATTTTAAATTGCAATGGCAAAATAATAATTTAAAAAATCAAGTAATAAAGTCCTACTATGTCTTAACATAGCAAGACACGAAGACATTTTGATTTAATACCCATTAAGGCCTAATTTTTTGATTATTTAAATAATTCCTCTGGGACCATATTCCTCTTTTCAAGGATTTCACTGCATTTGTAACTGTCCCGTGTTTTAATATTTCCAAAGGACCACATGATGGCAGCACCATCACCAAACCAAAGGGAGACAGCTAACACAAAACTGTAGGAAATGCACTAGTTTAGAGTGCAACAAGAAAGAAAGCTAAACAAACACTGTCTAACAAGTGCAATATTTGTTGGGATGTTTATTAACTTAAAAAAGGTTTAGTGCAAGGATGACTCATTTCAGAATGGTGTCCTCGTTGGCTGTTGGGAAGGCAAACAACACAAAAACAAACACACCATAGTCATCATCTGTTTCTCACAACAAAACTAAAAAAAAAACATCAAAGACTCAAGACAGAAGATTGAATAACTGAAAGGCAGTATACCTTCAGCAAGCTGTTTGTAAATGCGCTCTTGTTCCTCTCTATACTTCTTTTCGGCCTCTTCCACCCTCCTCTCCTCTGCAGCAATGGGCTTCAGGTAATCTGTCACCAGAGACACAAAACATTAGGCCTACGACTAAATTGAAGGGGTTTTACTTGAAATACTCTATGGCCTCCAGTCTGTTAGTTCTGTGGTGCATGTGAATATTCACTGATAATTTAGTGACACATCTGCTTACCATATCGCTGTTTACCGTATACCATTCCGACCAGCAAGGCAGACCACCTAGCAGTCTGTAAAAAAAAGTATACCAGATATAGGTAGGGGTTAGAGGGCTGCTAAAATCAATCAAAGCCTCTTTCTCTTGAATGTGACGATTATTTTGGTAACAAAACAAAGTTTGCCACTTGTCAATATGAGTTTAAATCTGTACATATTGTCCAAAATTCATATTTTTACAGTCTCAACAATACTGTTTTGATTTCACTTCTAGAAGTTGTAAGTTAACAACGCAGCTCCAGTTCTAGTTGATTAACGTTAGGCCTACCTTCTGACCTTCGGCTTCCTAGCTAACGTGCTAACGCATCAATCCACCAGTTGTGCTTCACGCTAGCTCATTGACGGTCAAGAGAACTGGGCTGGCAGGCTGAAAACTGCTATGCAACACTGCAAACACTCTTGAAATAGCTGACAGCTAGTAACAACAGAAAGACTGACTGATAACCTTGAAAATATGACAACTAACTGTGGTTTGGCTTAACTGTGTAGCAGCTGGCTAGCTGCTAACGTTAGGTTTGTGTGTAGTCACAGGAACGAAATTTACTGAATTCAGTTAGCTGTTTTTTCGACAGGCATTCCCCTGCATGCTGACCACGATACTCGACCAGACTGACAGATTGTCCAGGGAATGTACTTTACCTTGATCAGAGCAGATACCTGGACAGGAGGAACCATTTTCACCTCAGGAAACAAGAACGTTAGTGACAGCGACACTCGTGCGTGGATTTAGCTTACCTGACGTCAGAGCGACGTTTGCGTCAAGTGCGTACCTAAAAAGTTTACGTGACGTGAGAACGTGTCTTGCGTGTTGTATGATTCTTGTAAGGCATGTTTTTTCATGAATTAATATTAGATGCAAACGGTAATAGTATTTTAGGATATGATGCGACGCTATAAGATTACAATCTTTATCATTATCTGAAATCTAGCATGTAGTCCAGCCTTTACTGAATTAGCCCTGTATATGGCCCTATGCTGAGGCCTGTTTTTTCCTTATCATTAACATTTACCACAGTGTATGACAAATAATGGTTTTCTATGTTGGTTTTCTATGTGGTCCATTTCAGTAATAGTTACATGTAACTTCATCAACTAACATCCTACAGCTAGATTTTATCATCACAGTTGTCACTTGTCACAGACACTCACAACTTTTTAAAGGAGACATCTATTTAGAGAGATCTATTTAAAGGACTGATTATTTCTCTTTCATATATTCAGGGGGCTGTTTCAGTTAGTCATGACTTTCAAAATATCAGTCAGTAAAATATCACAAACTCACTGTCTCACCTTTCAGCCACCACATCAACAAACAATGGTTTGTGTCATTGTGGTCAAGATAACATTAGACACCATGCTTTAACAACTAAATAATTGCCCTAAAATCACAGTACTATCACAAATGCTTGAATAGCCTATTGACTGTTTCAAAAGTAAAAGTAGCGTATGGTTTGTGAGTGTGTGTGTGTTTATTGAGATTAGTTTTTGGTTTGGCTTGCTTTTGGTTAGCTTTTTCCCCCTACAGAAGCACAATAACACAAACGTTGCTTGCTAGGCTGCCTAACAGTTAAGCTGCTCACTTTAAATAGAACAATGATGTACTGCAGAGGCATTTAACAGCCAGACGGCAAAAATACAGCAGGCTTGTTTTGGAGTATGACTGCACCTGCATAGCCATGACATCCTAGCAGAGTCTGTCAGTGTGAGGAACTGTGCTGCCTAAGACGTCACTGGAATGCCACTGGAACTTTCCATGGCGCAGTATAAAAAGAGTTGTGCGCTAGTTGCCTGGGACAGAAGCAAACAGAGACCAAACACGACTAACCAACTGCACACTTTAACTGAGCAGACGATTCAAGATGCTTTGCCCCAGCGCATTCCAGCCTATCAGCCCATTCATGGACTTCCACTGGCCTGTACGCAGCCTGTGGCCCGAGACGAGGCCCCTGTTCTTCCAGATGGAACAGGAGATGATGAGGCACATGCAGGAGATGAAAAACAACATGGAGTTCATGGATCGCCTCCATCAGAAGATCTTCAACGAGATCGACCAGGGCCTGACGCCGACCACGTTCAAGCCCATCACGTTCCACATGGGCAAGGCGGGAGATCAGTTTGCCGTGACACTTGAAACCAAAGACTTTGCCCCGGAGGAGCTCACCGTCAAGCAGGTGGGCAGGAAACTGCGGGTCAGTGGCAAGACAGAGAAGAAGCAGGACGACGGCAAGGGCTCCTACTCCTACAGATGTGAGGAGTTCAGGCAAGAGTTCGACCTGCCCCAGGGAGTGAATCCGGAGGCAGTGACCTGCTCTCTCGCCGAGGGCAAACTACAGATAACGGCGCCCAACAAGGCCCTTCCGGAGAGCAAAGAGAGGGTGGTGCCCATTGAACTTACCCCTGCTTTGAAGAACAAAGAGACTCTGGCAGTGGCTGAAGGAGAGGCAGCCAGTGCTAAGAACTGATTTAGATGTCAGTCACACAGGAGTGGTCATGCTGGTGTCATACCAATCGAAGGAATAGGCTGCTTAGGATCTAATCATTTGTGAATATGTTTGCGTCTAACCAAAGTATTGACAAAAAGCAAATGATTTTCATGTGAATTTGTTACAGTTTTAATAGAGAAGTTAATTTAACAACTGCTATCTTTTGCATTATGTCTTTAATAAAAAAAATATTTCTAATGTTGTTATTATTTTGTGAATCTCATTTTGGAACATATCTTTTTGAATTGTAACATGTATGAGCTCCACAGCAGATGGCTACATTCACTTGTTTATATTCCCCTACACCAGTACAGTCATGTTTATATACATTTTTTAAAAAGTTTGATTGTTTTATAACGTTGAAGTGTTACATTAGCGCAAAGTGTGCTGTTACCAAGCAGTGAGTTCTCTGTCCTTTCTGTCCTTTCATTTTTTCCCTATCATCTATTTTCAGCCCATAACTGAAATTCAATATCCATGTGTCTATTCTTATGCATCATATGCTCACTCTTTATATCAGTCTGAAAGTGCCTCCTGTTCATTCTTTTCTGTTATACTTCGTTGCAATTGGATTTTGTCTCAATCTTTTTCACAGCAAAAGCATCCACTCTGTCCCCATATTTCCTTATTGTCTTAGTGTAATCATGAAGTCTTCCATTACAAACCATTACTCCTTTCCTAGTAATATTTCTGAGTTGATTTTTCAATTTCAGATATAGGCCTAATTTCATTTTGAAAATTGGCAGGCAGTGAGCCTACTGTCCCGTACTTTTCTTTGGTAGAAATTGAAATATTGCACTTGCTACTTGGATCCTGTAGATGGCTGTGTTCACTCTGTGGTGGCAGAGCCGTATATATGTTCTCTCCATGCCCTACTCCTGCAGCTCCTTGTAGATGGCACGTCACAATTTATCCCATTCCATGCCTCTCCTTGGTTACTTAATCAGTCTGAACTGCTTAAACATCAAGTTTAAGTGTGTGTGTATGTGTGAGAGATAGGTGTATGTGTGTGACTGAGTGAATTTTTTGTCTACAAACTTCTGTGGGCTTGCGATTAGACAGAAATGATACTTCAGCGACACTGATGCATGTCAGTGTGTTTCTGTACATGCGTGTCTGTATGTTCACCTGTGTGTATGTATGCATGTGTGTGGGGGGGGGGTGTCTGTACAATCTTGTGTGCACGGTCAATATGCCTATGAGTGTGTGTGTATGCATGGATGGATGGTGGTAGTGAAATCAAGTGCACCTGAGCACAAGGGACATGGATGCACTACAGCACTGTTGCTCATCTGTCCATCCTCGTATAAAACCAAAATGATTTGATTTGCCTGATGATATTGATACCTAAACACATCCTGACCAGGCATATAGACTTCTGATTGAATTTCCCGAACTTATATTTACTGGGCGTGCCCACATTTTGGGTATATTCGGACTGACTTCCAGGCTAGACTTATCTATCCAAAGAAACATCATGATACAAACATGTTCAACACAGACATTTAATATACATGTTAACAATTGGGAATTATAAAAAGTAAATTAACCAAAGCACAGCAAAAAATAATAATCTTAAGACATAATTTTAGGAAAATGTTCATTTGTCATAAAATGTCTGTCTGTTTGGAAACTTGATGACCAGTATGCAAGATATTATTCCAGATGTTTGATGTCACAGATGTTGGGGTCCTTCATAAACTGGGGATCTTTTAACGTCACTGACATGAAACCTTGACAAGGAGAGACTCTTTAGTCATGGGTATGAAAGACACAAACTCCAAAACAGATTATTTATAAATGTCCAATGCTATTGAAGTACAAATAAGGACTGTATTACTAGGTTGGTTTACATGGGCAGTTTTTGGCACTCTGATTAATTAAACTATTCAGATTGAAAAGTTTGTGCCATCTGTTGATGTTAAAATTCTAACTGGATCGGCAGTTTTATTCCGATCCAGAATAAAAGAGTCCATGTAAACCCACTTACTGTTTCTGAATGAGAATATCAAACATAATTTAAAAGCAATCTTACCCATTGCATGTGCCCTCTTTATAGCTTTAGATATCTCCTTTTGTCTCCTCCCACAAAGTCCTGGAAATAAAAGAGCAATAATTTATTTTGTTACTCTGAATTTGTTACACAAACATATCCTCTACTTGTACATGACATATGCTTACTTTTGTGTAAATATATTCAATGGAAGGTTCAATCTAAATGTTTTACATAAAAAAGAAAAAAACAAGACCCTTAAACATGTAGTTACAATGTTAGACATTAATGCAGTGCATGGCACACATCTCATTTCTTTGTTTTCAATGTGGGTCTGTGTATGGATCTGTGCTTTTATTTTTGTAGTTGTTGTTTTTTACTGAAAATACCAGATTTTTGCCAGAGTAGATTTTTTTTAAATCATCATCCTCCTGCAAAGTTTCGCCTCAGGTCTACAAAAACATTGTGCTCATACTCTGATCTCTGTACACTTTGTTTAACAGCAACATCTGCTTGCTTGTAACAGTGTACCCATAGGCTGTGACACATTGTGCACACTACTTTATATAATATCTGTGGTACAAAGCACAGTTGGCATGTTGGCTAAATGTGTCACATATATGTGTAACTAGCCACTGTGTGAAATAAATCAAGGTTTTATTAAAGCATAGAGAACATAATACTGTATCCATGCAGCAGAGATTATCAATGACGGTGTTGTGTGCCTTCTGGTTTTTCTTCTGGTTTTCATACGCCATGAGAGCTCGGCTACATTACAGCCACTCGGACAAAAGACATGTAAAAAAAATATGTTTTGAAAACTAGCATTAAATTGGATTCGATCCCGCAAAAGCAACACATGCATGACTCTCTCCAGCCTGATTCCCTACTCCTTGAGCCAACTAATACCTGGCTGTTACGCGATACAATTAACTATTGTAGGCTACCATCAATTAATAACGTAGGCAACACCCAGGTAACATGTTGTCCAGGCTCTGAAACAAGTGGTTGCCCTTCATCTAAAACAACTGGTTATCTTGGGCTGCTATGGTCACAGTAGGTAGGCCTATGCTACTCCTTGTGGTTGATCAACTAAAAATAAAAGATGTATTTGGTGATGACGTTATTGTAGGCCTAGTAGACCTAAGTATGAGAAATTAAATGGTACGAGAGAAGAAGCGATCTACATAGCGCACCAGACCGCGATGTCTTCAAGGGTTGAATGAAGGGAGTTTGCAAAAATTTGCGTATTTTTCAAGTCAATAAACATTCTTAATTTTTGAACGTCTTTGTCAGGGAACATTTGACTTTTCAAAACCATAGGCCTGGTAGTCGCTCAGACAAGGAGTTATAAGATAAAGGCAATACCATTTGTGTCACCTAATGCAAGACAAAATGTTGCCACGGTGTTGCTTGCATGGTTAATGTTTGGTTTGATTTGGTTTGTGAACTCTATGCAGCTGTGCTCTATGCTGTCAACTCTGCAGCTGTGGTGAGCAACATGAGCACGCGTAAGGAAACCAGTAGGTGGGAAAAACCAGAAGGCACACAACAACGGCTTGTCTGACTTACCTGTTATGTGTCTGCCATAAATTCGCCCTGTGTGTGGTGATATAAACTGAGAGAGCAACTGTAAAGAGAAGATTGTGTATAGTAAGTTACTGAATCTAAAGGGTATGCATATGATCAACAAATCCATGACTGACAAACCAGAATCACAAGAAATGGACAAGACAAACCTGAATGTTTTTGTAATCTACTTTTATCTCGTTGCTGCACAGAATGCATCCTTTCTGAGGCTCCTTGAATGGATTTTCAATTTTGATGGGCTGGTGTTATACGAGACAATAACAATTCAATTACAGATCAAACGTATCAACATATCCACTAAAAATCGTATTGTCGACATTGTGCCATTGCATTATTTAGGTATTGATCACAATAAATGTATTGTGCATCACCATGTCTTTGTGGTCTTCATCGGCAGCAACTGATACACTTCGGGAAGCTTGCTCTGTGGAAAATTAGAAAACAAATAATTAGCCTAAAAATTGCAACCGTCCTGATAACAGCCTTTACCGAAATTATGCAAGAGATCCAACAATGTTAACACATTAGCCTAGAACGCTTACAGTTGAGTCGACATATAATTTTCCATCCATAACAACATTAGAATTTTGATGGATTTTAAGGGTAGGCCTATGTTTAAAAACGTTACGACTGAAGACTATTTTTAACGTTACACTGATATAGGTTGTAAATCGTCCTTTACCATGACTTTCTTATTAGAAACATGGGCGCTAGCTAGCAGACGCCCTTCGCACACCCAAAATACCCGATAATAAAGAACGATTAGGAGCAACTTAACAGGATAATGACCTGCAACTTGACGTTTAAATCCCGCCTGTGAAAGGTTAAGAAAAACTGTTCGGCAACTTCGAAGCGCAAGCATTTTGGTAAACATGCAGTCAAAAGCAGTTACCAAACGGACACCTTGCCACTGTCAAAACTTAGCACTTTCCGGTCACAGTGTATCAATGTAAAAGTCTCCTAGCAAATCTAGAATCTACACACCATACCATAGTTCCATCTGAAGGCAATGTTTCTACCGGGCAGCATTAAAGAAAGGACATGAGAGCTCGTATTTGATTGGCTTGTATCATGCGTGTTGATTTCGATTTTTTCTAGACATGTAATGGTAATAACAAATACTTTACGTTTGTAATGCCATTCATTTTAGAGGTTCCATAGTGATGTGTTACATGTAGTGTCGAGAACGTTTACTCTTAGTTGTTCGGTGAACAAAACAAGCTGACCTCTAATCGTACCTAACTTGTCATCGCACAATGTTTGTGAAGATAACTTCGAATGCTAAGTTAGGTAGCTGCTATTTAGCTAACTGAAAATTACCGTTAAATTAGTGCTCCAACCAATGACTCAACATACAGTCATTGGGTCCAACTTAAAGACTCTGAGGGAGGGGAAGATTGCACCATGATTAACAACACAGAAATTGTTGTCAAACGTGGATCCGTAAGAAAAAGGTCGAGGGATGGTTCGAGGACTAGTCTAACTCCTGCAAGGAAAAAAACGACCACTGATGGACAGAGTCAGCTCACTGCTACCAAGATAGAACACTATCTCGAAGTAACACCTGAAGGGAATGCACCAGAGGTAAATTCTTCATTGTAAACGTATTGCAGCATTTGTTGTTCTCCACCAGTGACTGTAGAAAATAGTGTTTTACAGTCATTGTTGCTCAGTTCTGTAATTAGCAGTAAAATAGTGAACCATAAAGCACCTGTGCAACACTGCCAACTGGCTATACGTAGAGGGATGTTGTCTAGTATGGTTTCTTGGAAGGAAATATGTTCCACAGTTGCATAATTGGAAAGATCAAACATATTTCTCATCCATCACATCTTTTAGTATTGCAGTGACAATGAGGATCTGTTTAGCGGATACGACAGCATCCTTGGAGACTCTTCTTTCATGGCCAAGCTAGATGATGCAGAACAACACGTGACCCAGCATAAGGAAGTCTGTGCAAGACAAAGTAATGAAAACCCTGATGCTAATTACACACATTTAAAAACTGCAGCCGATACAAATGGCGAGGGCTTCACAGACTCCCTCCTAGCGATCTGTTTAAAGGATGACTCATTTCAAGATATTCCTGGCTCACAGGTAGAATTCCAGGAAAAGGTGCATGAGCCGTCAGATGGTGGCCACACCTCCACACCCCTTGGGAAAAACCTAAGGGAAGACCATAACCCTGATGCCATGAACAAAACAGAGGATGCACAACGCGGTCCCAAGGCCAGGAGGAGTATGGCAAACGCTATGAAAAGAGCCATGCTTGGAAATGCCGCCACAGTTTCCTCCAGTGTTGCAAAAATAGCTCAGCAGCAGAAGAAACTTCTAGTGACTGAAGAGATAAACGTTGCCATGCAGACCATGCAGTCCATTTCCATGGAAACGGACCTCGGACCATTCTTTGGCCTTCCCTCAAAAGTGAAAGACCTCATCAACAGACTGAAGGGCATTGAGGATTTATATGGTAAACAAAACATTCCCTAGTGTGCAGCATAGGGATGTCCTGTTTTGGCCACGTTCCTATTATGTATTTCAACAGTTTCTACCATTATAGCACTAATTGTAGGACATCTGTAATCTTGGTTTTTCTGTTTTAGATTGGCAGAAGACGTGTTTGACATTGGAAAGTGTTCAACAGAGGAGGAACCTGATTTACTCCCTACCCACCAGTGGTGGGAAAACACTAGTGGCTGAAATCCTCATTCTTAAGGAGATCCTGTGTAGGAAAAACAACGCCCTACTCATTCTGCCATACGTATCGTTGGTGCAGGAGAAAGTATGTGAATATTAATTAACTCTCTGCCCTAAAGTTTGATTTAGTTGAACAATACACATCTGAAGGTGATATCTTCAAGGCATAATTCTGTGATTCTTTTTTACTTGTTCATTGAATGTGTTTATTATAGATCACATGGATTCTTGTTGTATCGCTTCAGTCTTACAATGCCTGACAGCTTTTCCACTTGTTCACTTTCTGTTCATAGGTGCGAGGGCTAGCTAGCTTTGGTGTAGAGTTGGACTTCCTGGTAGAGGAATATGCTGGAAGCAAGGGCAAGTTCCCGCCTATCAAGAGAAGACAGAAAAATTCTCTGTACATCACAACTATTGAGAAAGGCCACAGCCTGGTCAACTCCTTGATTGATACCAGTCGGCTGGATAATATTGGTCTGGTGGTGGTGGATGAGGTACGTACTTGCTCAAGACATTGTGTGAATAAATATGCAGCCAATATTTAAATAATTGAGTTGGCTACAATCTCAAATCTTTTGGTTTATTTCAAGCTTCACATGCTTGGGGATGGAAGTAGAGGAGCAGTTCTGGAGATGACTTTGGCCAAAGTTTTACACGTGAGCAGTAAGTAGTTACCACAAGAGGTATCCTTTAAAAAGATTTGATGTTGCAATGATACCAGTATCCCATCATAAGTAATAACAATGGAATGTTTGTGCAGAATCAACGCAAATCATTGGAATGAGTGCCACACTTGGGAATGTTGGTGACCTACAGAAGTTCTTAAAGGCAGAAAACTACAGTAATGATTTTAGGCCGGTATGTGTTTTAGGATGATGTGCACTCACATGGTATATCATGGCATGTGCTATTGTATATCTTGCTTCTCTGTGCATGTTAAATAGAGTTAAATAGAGCTTTCATAAATGACACTCGTTTTCAGGTCCAGTTAAAAGAATATGTGAAGTTGAAGGACTCTATATATGAGGTTGATCCCAAAGAAGAGCAATGTCTTAAGTTTTCACGCCTCTTGAATTATAAGGTATGTTTTAGCATCTCTGGATTGTGCCAGTTGTGAAACGCCACCATAATCTGCCAGTACCTGTGTACCGTATGGCTATTTGTGAAGTGTAACTGGTGTATACCTGTGTACCGTATGGCTGTTTGTGAAGTAGAACTTGTGTATACCTGAATAGCAATTCATCATTTCCTAAAACGATTCCCTTCTGGTTTGAAAGTATTCCAATAGCTTGAAGAAAATGGACCCGGACCATATTGTTGCCTTGGTTACGGAGGTGATTCCATCGCAGTCCTGTTTGGTTTTCTGTCCAACTAAGAAGAACTGTGAGAACGTGGCTGGAATGATCTGCAAGTACTTGGCACGGTTAGTAGACATGACAGTGGAATTCAAGCAAAGAATTTTAAGTGGAAATGGGAAAACTTGAATTAAGCAAATTATGTTAAATATGTATCATGTAATATCAGATCATATAATTCTGTTTCAGTCTATACTAATCAGTGTCTAATTAACCATGCATACATTTAAAAAAATATATACACATGCCATATTCCTCCATAGAGATTTCTTGCAGCACAAGGAGGCAGAGAAGGCCACTCTGCTGAAGGAGCTGAAGGACTGTGGGAACGGGGTACTGTGTCCCGTGCTGCAGAAGACGGTGCCATACGGCCTGGCCTACCACCACAGCGGCCTGACCAGTGACGAGCGCAGGCTGGTGGAGGAGGCCTACTCGGCCGGGACGCTCTGCCTACTCACCTGCACCTCCACACTGGCCGCCGGCGTCAACCTCCCAGCCCGCAGGTCAGCTGGAGCCTCAGCACTACAAAGAGAGGCCGTGTCTGTCTGCGCTGCTGTGCATGCTAGTGGATTTAGTGAAACATAATGAACTGTTAAGACACTGATTTATGAAGGTGTTTATTTCATTGTAAGAATTTGTCAAGTGACATCACTTTCATTTATATAGCATATTAAACTATTGAGCTCCCCCAAACCATAGTTCATATTTAATAGACAATATTATTTTTAAGTACCGGTATATGCTATTGAGAAATTAAGACGGGGACTTGATATGTATGTATTATACAAAGATATGCATTGTGTCATGTTGTGGCTGGACTGGGATTTGGCTGTGTGTGTGTGTGTGTGTGTGTGTGTGTGTGTGTGTGTGTTATTGTTATATGAATACACCTTTATTGAGAGTCATGAGTTCCCCCATGTGTAACAGGGTGATCCTGCGGTCGCCCTACATAGCCATGGACTTTCTGAGGAGGAGTCAGTACAAACAGATGGTGGGCCGAGCAGGGCGAGCTGGCATCGACTCCATGGGAGAGAGCATCCTGGTCCTGCAGGAGAAGGACAAGATCATGGTACAAGCAGCCTGGATGCAACAGCTCTGTTTATTGATGACTTTTGGCCATGAAGGAAAATTAGTAGAAATTAGTTTTCTTGTGAGGCTTTATTTTTGCCATGTGATCAGTAATTATGTCACTGGTGTGCTAAATAAAATATTGAGAAGACTTTCTTCATATTGGGGCAGCCATGGCCTACTGGTTAGCGCTTCGGACTTGTAAGCGGAGGGTTGTCGGTTCGAACCCCGACCAGTAGGCACGGCTGAAGTGCCCTTGAGCAAGGCACCTAACCCCTCACTGCTCCCCGAGCGCCGCTGTTGTTGCAGGCAGCTCACTGCACCGGGATTAGTGTGTGCTTCACCTCACTGTGTGTTCACTGTGTGCTGAGTGTGTTTCACTAATTCACGGATTGGGATAAATGCAGAGACCAAATTTCATTCACGGGATCAAAAGAGTATATATACTTATATATTTGCATTCCAGCATGTACAGTAGTTGATGCTTTGTTGAGGTGTTTGTTGCTACAGTGGACCCCTCAGTTGTATTTAAAAATCCAACTCACTAGAACCTTGCGTGAGTTGCTGTTGCTGTCCTCATCAGAATGACCTCCTTTGTCTTCTTAGGCTGAAAAACTGCTGTCTGCTCCAATGGAAAAATGCTACAGCAACCTCCTTTATGATGGTGGCAAAGGACTCCTGAGTCTTATTTTGTCCCTCATTGGACTGAATGTAAGTGCGCTGCACACACCGACACATTGTGACAGGCCAATTCCATTTTCAAACAGGCTTGAATGAAATATCAATCAAACAACTTTATATGACTTGACTTGAAACATGTTTAGTATCTTACATAATTTCCAATGCATCTGTTATATGTGTGTGTATAAATGTAATCTTACCAACCCTATTAATCCTGTTTTGGTTGTGATCGCTCACTTAAGGACTCCATTTGTAAACTCTACAACCCGTTCTCCATGTGCCTTTGGCTCTGCCAGGTAGCACAGACTCTGGATCAGATCAGGAATTTCCTATCTGGGACGCTGCTAGGCGTGCAGCAGGCTCATGTCTGTCCTGAGCGCAGCTTATCAGAGATGGCGGCCCAATCAGTGGAAGCTCTCATGGAGAAGGCCCTCATCACTTTCTCTCCGGACCACCCTGACGGCTCTGTTCTACTCATTACCAAATTGGGACGGGCAAGCTTTAAAGGTGTGTTTAAAGTCCATGCATACCCGCCGCAAAGAGTATCTGAGCTTCTGTGTGCTAATGTTGATCAATGCATCTATTATCTATTATCTATTATTGAATGCAATAATTATGTGATGATAGAAGACCTTTTGAACAGGGAAAACCTCACAATATGCTTGACCGTGTTTTGCATCTTGACTCTTTCATGCCGTTTTGATGTTACATTTTATCTGGACTTGGAAAATCTGACCTAATGAAATGGAATTCCTGAAAAAGTAATTAAAAGAGATAAACTGTCATAATTCCATCAGAACATTAGCATTATTGCTGCTACCCACAAAAAATCTAATTAGTGAAACATGAAGCACTCACTCACTGCCTAGCAAGTGCACTGCATGGCTTCACCACATGGGGGCAGTACTGCTGTTGTCTACCCAGCGCCGTATATAGAGAGCTATATATACTGCTCTGTGTCTACCCATCAACTCCACACACTGAATGCCTTGGTTGTGTTTTTGCCTACAGGCTCAGTGGATCTGACCTACAGCGATGTCTTGTACAGAGACCTGTCAAAGGGCCTGGAAGGGCTACTGCTCAACAGCTTCCTGCACTTAGTCTATTTGGTGACCCCGTACGACATGGTCTCCCAGTGCAAGCCTGACTGGATGATCTACTTTCGACAAGTGAGGTGGACTTAAGTCCAGCCCAGACTTTCTATGAACAGAAATTATGTATCTTCTTACAAGGATGCATCAAACATGCTTATGCTCAAGTCATCAACATACAGGTGCATCTCAGAGAATATTGTGGAAAAGTATATTGCCCTGCCCAGATTGGGAGATTAAAGGCTCAGGAAACCATGGCCGGTGTTTTGACTTAATTAGCTGATTAGAGCTGTTATTTTATTTTTTTATTTAAGGTTTATTTGACATGGACATTGCACATTAATAACCATGAAATATAAATGTGCTATATAGATACTTTATGTGTAATGAATCTAGATTATACGAAAGTTTCACTTTTTGAAATAAATTGAACTAAAAATTAACTTTTATTTTAACTTTTTTTTTTTTTTGATGCACCTGTGATTTATATATCCAAATGTATCCTGCTCTGGCTTGTTTCTCTGTAACACATCTAGTGTCTTGTTCTCTGTTTACACTCACTGATGTGCCTCACAGAATTAGTTTCCACTGCACTTGCTTTCCGTCTCATAGCCTTCAGTTAATAAAACGGTGCCTGTAACTTTTGCCAATTCGTTCTTGATCGTCCCACTCTCAGTTCACGCTGTTGACTCCGTCGGAGCAAAAGATCTGTGCCGCGGTAGGAGTGCCGGAGAGCTTTGTGGCGAGGAAGGCGGCAGGCCAGAGCGTAAAGAAGGTAAGTGCCTGTGATTTCTTTTTCCAATATAAAGTTATTATCAAAAGCTATGAAGTTTCCATCTCTGGGTCTTCTCATCCAAACGAAGGCAGGAAGCAGAGGGCTTCTAATTTGCTGTTCATCACATTAAAATCCTTTTTCCCCACTCAAGGAGAAGTGAGAAAGTAATTTCTCACAAAACTGACTCTTTGATCATTTGGTTGCAATTAACTGAAATGGCGTTCTAAGGAGCATATGTTGGTTACCTTATATTGCAGGAAAAGGACATCGCAAAGTGACAGTGTGATCTGGTGATGGAACCAGGATATTGAGCTGCCTGAGTGATGAGATTAATGGTTCATCATCTGTCACTCTTTCAATCCTTTCTTTTTTGTTTGTTTCTATCTATCTGTCCATCTCTCCTTTATTTCTTTCTTTTTCTCTTTCTCTCTCTATCTCTCCATCTCTCTATGTCTCCCTCAGTCTCAGTCTGTAGACACAGAGGTGGCCAGTCGTCTGTATCTGGCCCTGGTGCTGCATGCTCTGCTGAAGGAGACCGACCTGTGGAGTGTGTCGGAGCGCTTCCAACTAACCCGCGGCTTTGTGCAGACTCTCCTTAGCTCCTCCTCAGCCTTCTGCTCCTGTGTGCTCCACTTCGCTGAGGTCAGCTCACGCCTCTGACACCTGTCCACACTAGCCATACAGCACAAGCTGCTCGCACTTAGGCGGGGATCACATTGGCCAGCGGAAAGCGGCAGCGGCAAGCGTAACGCAACGTTTAGACCACATTAAGTTATATCTCGTTCCTAAGTAACACAAACGGTTTGCCTAAACTGATAATTGAATACGCTTGCGTTGCGCTTTAAAAGTTGAACCAAGTTTAGCGCTCAGCTTGTTCAACACTAGTGTTACGCTAGCGCTACCACCGTTCCGCTGCCGAACCATAGAGAACAATAGGAAACCTGCCGCTTGCCGCTGGTCAGTGTGATCCCCACCTTAAAGGACCAGTATGTAGGAAATAATGGAAAATAAATTGTAACCATTCCAAAAATTATCACTATATGTCGTCAGAGAGTAAGGAAACACAATGAATTGAAGTAATGGCTTATTTGACACCATTACTATAACCCGCAAAACTCGTGAAAAAAATTAGTTACGGGTGGAATCTCTTGGAATTTTCGTTTATGTTTTGAACCATTTAATTCTAGAATAGAATATTAATAATGGGCTGACGTGTTCTCCTATTTGGGTTGCCAGCGAAGACCAACTGTCAACAGCTGTTAGTTGTAGTCACGAGCGAGTAGGCCTAGCCTACGAGAGGCAGGCAAATTTCCAAAATTAAAACAAGAAACCAATTAAGTGGACATCGGAGGAGCTTCCTGAGATGGCGACGTCTTCGTCAAATGAAGAATATCAAGTCTGACGCAGAGCTGGCCATATTTCTCCACGACAGGTAGCCTAGGCTAAACTTCATCTGCATCGCTAACTTCAGCTAAATATGTTAAGTTGGTTAGAGAGTTATTTTTTGTTTTGACTGTTTCCGTAATGTGTAGCTGGGTCATGGTTGGAGAAACGTTACAGAGGCTGCAGGTCAACTAACGTTAGCTAAGTCTTCATTACATCTGGCAACCCAGAAGAGGCTTGCGTCTAGGTAGTCAAGGATACAAGGAAGTTTATTGTCACATGCATATAGTTACTGGAAGTAAGAAATGCAGTGAAATTGGTGTCAGCCTATTTGTGCATTTATGGGGGGGGATTCCCCTTTTCCTCAATTTTCAGCACCTAGTATTGCACTCTGTAACTCTACTGCTCCTGATGCAATGACCCTTGACGCACTGGGTGCCCCCTTAGCACTAAATGGGCTTCCATTTCCATGTACTGTATCTCTGTTCTGTTTATGTGTGGAAGGTTTTAGTGTGTGTGTCCAAGCTGTTTGTGTTGGTGTGTCCCTGGTCTAGGAGCTGGAGGAGTTCTGGCCCTTTAAGGCTCTCCTGGTTGAGCTGACCCGTAGACTCACCTACTGTGTGCAGACTGAACTCATCCCTCTGATGGAAGTGGTGGGAGTCATGGAGGTCAGAGTTTAGAGTTCAGGCCCAACCCCTGCACTTATCTCCCTATTTGCATCTCTATAACAACAGCATTATATCCACAGCTGTCACAAGTCATCATCTTTATTCTTCCGTATTGCAGATTGCTGGAGGACATAAACTAGCATAGCATTACCATGTTGTATTTTACCTATCTATATGAAACTCTCAGTATGAAATTCTCAGTTGTACTGACTAGTTAGCCTCTCAAGAAGGCCAGAGAGAAATTTATATATATAAAATCAACTCTTGTCCATATGAGTTCAGATGTGGCTGGGAAACGCTCACTGTGGGCAGACCTGAGAGCTGCTTAAAGTCGAGACATTCCTGAAGAAACCAAATTGAGTTAACTCATTTGAAACACCTAATGGGCTCTAATGGGAGTGGGACTGCTGCTGATGTGCAGTGTCTGTAGGCAGTGGGGAACTCATGAGGGGGGTGTGTGTGTGTGCATGCCTGCGTGTCTTCACCAGGCTCGGGCCAAGCAGCTGTACAACGCCGGTTACAAGACACTGGCTCACCTCGCCAATGCAGACCCCAACGATCTGGTCAAGTCGGTGGAGAACTTGTCCAAACGGCAGGCCAATCAAATAGTGGCCTCAGCGAAAGTTAGTGAAATTGAACTGTGCTGAACATATGTAAAAGAGATTGATGGATAAATGTTTTCTTGAGTCTGCATGAGTGTGGTACAGTAATGTTGATTGTTTATTGGACTGGCAACATTAGACTACCTTTTACATGAGTGATATATTCCTTTTAATATGTATGCTTTGTTTTGAATATATATTTGTTGTTCATTTGTAGATGCTGATCCAGGAAAAGGCAGAGGCCTTGCAAGAGGAGGTGGATGATTTATTGACAAAACCCATTGATCTTCCCTCAGTAGGGAGTTAGATTAATATATATATATATATATATATATATATATATATATATATATATATATATATAGAGAGAGAGAGAGAGAGAGAGAGAGAGAGAGAGAGAGAGAGAGAGAGAGAGAGAGAGAGAGAGAGAGAGAGAGAGAGCTGTATTTTGTGTAACTTCATTTATAATTAAGAAAAAAAGAGATATACAATTGTATTTTATGTTACTGTACATTTGGTTTATATGGGTACTGTCTCAAACAGCTAAAATAAAACATAAACAAAACCTCACGCTATGTTCTGGTTTCTGTTACTTCATTATACATTATTTAAATAAACAAACATGTATTAGGCTGTCTGAGTTCAGTGTGCATATTTACCATTGCACGAGCTTTTCACGTCGACCGTGCACTGCTGTTGGTGGGATTGGCCCTAGGGTTAGGGTTGATGTTCACTTCCCTGTCCTATAGCGTCACGCTCCACCCATGCGTTTTTGTTTGCGCTCACAGCAGGGCAGGTAGTTTGTTCTTACTGGAACACACAAAACAGAATATTCTCATGGAGCTCGCACTACATGAACTTCGGGACGACAGTGAATAGCCTACGTTTCAAACCCAAATCTATTTGCGACTGAATAGGGGACATGAGCACATCATCAATGAAGAAGAAAAGCACAAGCCGTAAGACGTGAAAAGACAAGATTCTCGACATGGGTATGAATGCATTTGTGAGATTCACGGCCGCCTGGTTCTTTCTCATATTCCACGGGCCTTACGTTCGACCAGATTTGTTTGAAAAGTTTGATGTGGAAGCAGTGCATGTTGACGTGGACCTTAATCGTGTGGCGAAGAGGGTAAATGAGCGTTTTCTCTCCGTTGCCATCGATGCAAGCCTGGTCGCCGAGGAGAAGTTCATGTATCTCCTAGCGTAAGTCTTGGCGATTTCTGAACAGGACCTGTTCAAACATTCCCTGATATATCTTATCTCATGCCAATAGCGTTGTGTTCCTGATACATAGTGTATGGCTGATGATAAACAACTAGAGGATGTGCCACAGACATGCGTTCATTATTCCATTAAACAAGGGAAGTAGCCTAACTTTTGTGTTTTTATTAGATCTGCCAAGCTGAAAACGTTATCAAGTGCCCTGAGCCCTGGCTTTCTGCGATTTGGAGGGACCAAACAAGATTTTATGAAATTCAACCCCCACAGTTACCATCTGCAACATCCAAGAAACTCTCATCCTTTTGTTGGTGAGTTTTTGTTTAGGCTACAGACAACATTTAGAGTGGGCTCAATCACTCTTTTATCTATCTATCTATCTATCTATCTATAGTTATAATATATAATTATGTGAGATCTGGTTCATTCATCACCACTGTCATGTTGTATTAGATGAGGTTGTTTGTGGGTCACGTGACCTCCTTTTGGCATGATTCTTTTTTGAGTTGATGAGCAAACAGTCGGTTGATTCATCTGTGGTCCTGAGTAGCCGAAGCCTGAAGCTCAATGGCGTGTGTTGTAGTCAAAATTGGGATCTGAAATTAAAACAGGATGGTCTCCTATTGCCAAACTCAAACTTAACCGGAACATATTTGTATGTAGGCATAGATAGCCTACTTCCAAAGACAAAAGAGTGTGCTTGGTTAGTGTGTAGCCTACTCTGTATCTTACAGAAAGACGATGATGTCATATTTTTTACACTGAAAAGCAACATGTTAATGAGCCATGTAAAGGATGAATACATTTGAATAGATCAAAACAGAATCAATTTTGATGCCCGCATTTGAGATCTGTAATAATGCCTTTCTGCAACAGCTATAGATTGGCTAAGATGTTTCCTTTTTTTTATACATTCAGGGGATACATGCAAGAGAATGGAACTTCCTCCATTGTTGGAGGAGAACCTGAAGAAAGAGTGGGCACTGCAGTCACTTTTTTTGCAACAAGAAGAACGGAAGGGAAAGTACAAAAAAGTCGGGTTTACTGGTGGGTATATTTTTCTGATACCCTTACGTTAGAGTATTTGAATTGACTATAGGTACTGGTGGGTATCTTTTTCTGATACCCTTATGTTAGAGTATTTGAATTGACTATAGGCCTACCCCTTATAGCTAAATATCAGAGTATTTAACTAGATGACATATCTGAGTATTTAATACTGTTATATGCTCCATTAACGTGAGATTGACATGATCACAAGTACATCTTCAGTGAAGATCAGATAAGACACACAGTCTAAGATGTGGTAGGAGTGTTAAAGTGTCAAGGAGAATATGGAACTGCCAAAACTCAGATGACTGGTTAGACTGGTTGTCAATCATAGTAAAAGAAAATTCTGGGTGTTTGCATCTACATTTTCTGAAAGTATTCCACACCTCCAAGAATGCATGTCTTATCCTTAGTTTTGGTGAGAGGGTATGGGGTTGGCTTTACTGGCATGTTTTTCTAACAGTTCAGAAGTAGCCTTATCTAGAAACTCCATTCAGAGTTATGCAGTACTGATATCAATCTCATACCATATCCCCTTGCAGGTTATTCCAAAGTGTTATTAGTTGGAGTAAATTATCCACAATAGCTTTGATTATCAACATCTTAAATGTCATTATTTTGCACAGAGTATGCTGTGGATTTGCTCTACTCCTTTGCAAACTGCACCGGCTTGGACCTCATCTTTGGCCTCAATGCTTTGCTAAGGACCAAAGGAAACTCCTGGAACAGTCACAATGCCCAGATGCTGCTGGACTACTGTGAATCAAGACAGTATAAAATGTCCTGGGAATTGGGCAACGGTATGACTGATCCCTCATCCTTACCTCATTCTTAGAGTATGATGGTCTTAGGCAAGGCTATAAGTTTATGTATAGAACATATGTATATTTTCATGTACATTGGCAATTCAAAGTACATTATTACAGATGAGAAGATTTTTTTTTTTAAAAAAACAGAAAAAAAAGTTTACATGGGTATATGAGAACATTTTCACCCGATTTTCCCAAAGTAAACAAACATTTATTACAGGTATGTGTACTTACTGAAGCAGAATGTGTATGAGAGTGAGCTTAACCCAAGAGTCTTTTCCCTCCCTAGAGCCCAACAGCTATCAGAAGAAGGCTGGCTTCAGGGTAGATGGCTACCAGCTGGGGGAGGACTTTGTCCATCTCCGGAGGATTCTGAGCGAGTCCAAACTGTACAAGTCCTCAGGGCTCTATGGACCTGATGTCAGCCAGCCCAGAGACCACCGCCGGGATCTGCTGGAGGGGTGCGTGTTCCTCAGTCAATGTTCTCACCCCCATGCTTAGCTTCTACTTCTTTAAAAAGCCACTTACAATTTACAGTGAAGGCAAAAAAAATAATCTGGAGGTTGCGCCCTAGGG
Organism: Alosa sapidissima; assembly: GCF_018492685.1. Taxonomy (NCBI): domain Eukaryota; kingdom Metazoa; phylum Chordata; class Actinopteri; order Clupeiformes; family Clupeidae; genus Alosa; species Alosa sapidissima. The sequence goes on from NC_055969.1 coordinate 9,763,957, forward strand.
GTTGAACCCATTTCAATGTACTTTTTTGAGGTTGTGCTTTTTTCAAGTCTGTTCAGAAAAGTTTTTGTTGCTGTTGTTTTTTTGTGCTTTGCAGCAAGCTGGTTTAAAGTTTATATGTGGTGGTGCACTTAAACAGAACTTTTAAGTGCAAAGTTACCATGGAATGTTAGTAACTTAAACACTGTTTGCAAAGCAGGAGTGAATGATAACATACAATTTTAGTCAGTCAATGTAAGAGAATATGGGGTTCAGTTAAGGGATTACCTCAATAATAAGCATCAAAGTCAGTGTTTTACCCGTTCAGGTTTCTGGAAAGTGGAGCAGAGGCAATCAACGCATGTACCTGGCATCAGTAAGTTTGCATCTCACTCTTTCTCTCTATGTCTCTTTTGCCTCAGTTCTTCTTTTTCTTTGTTTCTTTCTCTCTTTCTCACACTTTATCTCCTGCTCTCTCTCTAGTTTTTGTTTCTCTTTCTCATTCTTTGTCTCTGTCACTTGTTCTTCACACTCTTCTTCTCCCCTCTTTCACTTTACTCTGTAGCTCCTCCTCCCACTTTTGCCCTCTCTCTTTCTCTCTCTCTCTCTCTCTCTCAGCACACAGTGTTCTGTAGTTGTTCTGTAGTCATACCATACCCAGACCAAACCCAGACACTGTGTCAGAACTGTATGTCTGAAAAGGGTAGCACATGGACTGTCCAAGAAAGGAAAGTCAACTTCAGCAAACATACTTTAAAAAACATGGCCGTGTTCATGTTGCTACCACAGCATATACTTTCCCCTGCAATCCCCAAAAAATAAAGCAAAAGAAATGTTGTTTACACATCAGAGTAACATAGTGTTTTGTGATTTTTACTATTCTCTCTTCAGTTACTACGTCAATGGTAGAGATACTTCACTGGAAGATTTTCTGGATCCTGATGTGCTTGATACACTAGCCACAAAAACGCATGAAGTGCTTGAGGTAAAATGGAACACCTACCAAGTGTAGCTCTTTGCTTTGGACACGCCCTGCTGTCTATATTCAGCCTTATCGCACAGGTGTATTTGGCAATAAAGAAATTGTAGTAGTGTGTACTTCCCCACTGGTGAGGTGCAGGGCAAATGGAATGTATATAAATGTATGGGAGTTTTTAGCAGAGTGTGGGCATTTCATCCTTTTATTGCTTTTGGCAATAAAACTAGCCATTGTACGCACACACACACACACACACACACACACACACACACACACGCCTACGCTTATCAAGAAACACCCATACACATTCTCAAGACAACCACTCTAAATACCCATTCACTCAAAACATTCTGCCTTTTGTGCTGTGCATTCTGCCTTTTGTGCTGTGCATGTCCATGCTGTTTGGTTGAGGCTCAATTGAGACCAATTTTAGTGTTCTTCTTCTTCTTCTTCTAATTCAGCTTCAACCGTTTAACGTAGAAACTTCGTTCAAACTTTGTAACGTAGGTCTTGAAAAGGACACTTGAAGAATGTATTTTTCACTTTTGTAAACTTTATACTTTTTGAGATATTAACAAAAAACAAGCTTATTTTCTTTGCATTGGCACTATGACATCACAATGGGCTAATTAACTTGATTTGCACCTGTATCAACTTCCAGCTGCTCAACTAGGACCCATCAAAGGGCCAGTTAAACTGATTGCACCTGTATCAACTGCTTTCTGCTCAATTAGGCCAACTCTCTCTGTGTCTTTCCATTCTACAAGAATATAAAGCACATTCCATCCAACTTTCTATCCATTCATCCTCTTCAAACCATTCACCGTTCAACTTTTAAACTATATACTCTGTCTCAGGCTTTAAACCTACAATCTGGCTCTCTTAAGACTACAGATTCTATTCAACTATTTCCTCTGCCCACAACTGTTTCAAAATAAATGTCCTCGCTACAATAATTAACTATTAAATAATTGAACTATTTAAACTACTCAACTATTTAACTGTTCAGCCATTTCAACTGTCAGTTGTTATCAACTATGACTCCTTCCAAGTTTCCTCTGCCCACAACTATTTCCAAATAAAAGTTTGTTTTGTATTTTATGTTAATATACAGTATGTTTTGCATTTTCATGCACTGGTAATTTCCTCGAAATTACATTTTCTGGTTTATATTATTTATTTAATCATCATTTCTTTATTTGATTATTGAAATTGTGTTTGCAGACTGTAGATATGGTTTCCCCTGGGAAAAAAGTTTGGCTCGGAGAGACCAGTTCGGCATATGGCGGTGGTGCATTGGGATTATCAGACACATTTGCTGCAGGCTTCATGTGGGTGCACCATAAGATTTTATTTTAAATTTGCCTCTTCATTCACAGTAATTGCCTGCGTCACATTTCACATTTTACCTGCTACTACCACCAGATTGACCAAGTATTTTATGCTAAACCTGCAGAATATTCTCACTGATTATTCTATTACCATTCTATACAATTAGATTGTTTAGTGCTGAACACTGATATCAGTTCTGTTTACTTGCAGGTGGCTAGATAAACTTGGCCTTGGTGCAAAACTGGGATTGGATGTTCTCGTCAGACAAGTTCTCATTGGCTCAGGAACCTATCACCTGGTGGATGACAACCTGGATCCTCTCCCAGTATGTCTTTTGACTTTGATTAAAAACTATATTGGAAACATGGCCCTTGCCTCACCACACACTTCCTATGCTGTTCTCCCCATGACTGTCACAGGATTATTGGCTGTCGGTCCTCTATAAAAGGCTAGTTGGCCCTGAAGTGCTGCATGCTACGGTTCTCTCAACTCTAGAGCCCGGAAGGCGACTGCGAGTGTACTGCCACTGCACAAGTAAAAGAAGGTGTGTGTGCTCAGACACTCAAGAACACTCTTTCGATGGCCCAGTCCTATTTAAGTTCCTGTTTTTCCATTCATTGTTTTTGTGTTTTTATAACTTTTGATTTTAGCACAAGCTACAAGAGAGGCGCTGTCACCTTGTTTGCCCTGAACCTCAGTAAGAACACAGCTAAGATCTATCTGCCATCACACCTCGCAAACAGCACAGCAGAGGCCTTTGTGTTGGAGGCCCCCGGGCCTGGAGAGCAAGGACTTCTTTCCAGGTACTGTCATTTACTCCAGGGAAGCACAGTGTTACTTTTTAAGACATTAGCATATTTTAAACACATTCAGGAAAATTAGAAATGAAAGTTTAATATTATTGACATGTAGAGTTGCTATTCAACGTTCTAACTATCTTATTTTCTGACAATTTTTCTCATTATATTGCAAACCAGTACATCCCATTTTAAATGTAGTAAATTCAATATTTGCAAAATGCAAAGCAAAAAATGCATTCCAAATCTTTTGTATCTTAAATGTAATTTTGACCTCACTAACTTTGTGCCGTTAAACAATGTGTAGCTTTTGTTCCTTTAAATTTCAAGGGATAAATAATCAACCTTACCTGTTTACCTTACCTGCTTTGAAGGCACACCATGCAAGATTTTCACCTTTATGAAGCCAATTTGATTGTAAACGAACCTGTAATAGGTTTGTGTTGCCAAAACTTGCGAGAATCTGAAACATTACCTTGTCAGTAGATATAGTTCTTTGGAGTTCTTTCACCTCCACAACAAAAGCATTTGCATTGTGTACAGGGGGGATAAGTCACGAGAACTTTGCTATTTCCAATAGCAGAGTAACATATACATACATTGCGACTCTAGAGGGAGCTCTAAACTCCCCAAAAACCTATACCTGCATAGTGTACCATTAATAAGCCTAATTCTTGTGTGTATGCACAATGCCTATCAGGATTATTGAAACTCCTTTTGCATTCTTGTCTCCTGTGCAACTGCTATATGATGATGTTCAGGTCAGTGAAGCTAAATGGCTTGGTACTAAAGATGGTGGATGACCAAACGCTGCCCGAACTCAAGGGCGTCCCACTTCACGCAGGGGAACCCCTGAGTCTGCCGGGATTCTCGTTTGCCTTCTACGTCCTGACTGAAGCACACGCGTCAGCCTGCCAGTGAGCTTTTCCCACTCATACATGATGTGACCAGTACTGTTTACTTTATTTTACACACTGTGCTCTTAAACAGGGAAAGATATGATGTTTGTCACTGCACTGTGAAATTGCCAAAGATCTCAGATTTGTTTGTAATATTATAAATTATGCATTTTTGTACACATTGCTGATTTCAGTGTGGTATATATTCACAGTTCTGTCCAGCAGGACTGTTGTAATAATTATTTTCACTTGCCTCAACTCCTTTGATTACTTCTGCAGGGATGAACATTTTTATATGGACAGTACAAGATATTAAAAATCCAAGCTGTTTTTGTCAGAAATCATGCATAAATTATGCTGTGACGATGTTTACACTTCCTGCTGTATATATCTATTAAAGTTGACCACTGGACAATTTCAAAGGGACTTCAAGTATCTTTTCACTTTCACTTCACCTCTAAAACTAAATATTCTGATCCAACTAGTTCCTAGAGCCCATAGCTCCTACTTCATACAAACTTCATTGTACCATTTACACACTCAAACAAATATATATATATTATTGAGACAAAGATTTTATTCACAATTCACAGACAGAACGTATGGTTTGACCCGAGTCACAAGGGATGTCGTGCGTCTTACTCCTCCTGTTCTTCCCCATGGGTGATGATGTAGCACAAGGATTTATAGTCCAGGTTCCCGGCTGCATCAATGTTGGATGACTGGAACATTTGCTTCACCTTTCAAGCAGGATTAAATTATCAGACCTCCGAGATTTATTCACACTATGCCAAACAGAAGAGAAGAAAATTAAGCTACTTTACCTCCTCTGCAGAGAATTTGTCTGCTTGTGTCATCAGTATATGTTGTAACCTGAAAGACAAAGTTAACAGATCATCAGAAAAAGTAATGTTACTAAGCTTTGTTATTTCTTGTCGGTTTGCCTTTGAAAAATAAAATAAAAATCAGGACTTACTCATCTTTGTGTACGAAACCTTGTGCATTAGGATCAAACATCTTAAAGGCATTCACAATGGTGTCCTCCGGGTCAGTACCTTTAAGCAGAAACATTTCAGAGGTGTTTCACACTAATTTTTCATACCAGAATTCATTGTTATTATGTGTTGGCACACTAATTCACCCTAAAGCACAGTTTACCGTATAATTTCTCCCCAAACAGGTTGAGAAACATTGTGAAGTTGATGGGACCAGTGGCCTCCTTCAGCATGTCCTCCAGCTCCTTATCTTTTACATTCAGTTTGCCTATTGAGAAGACATAGTATTATAGTTTTCATCTTCAGACTGTGTGGATATTTATACATGTTTGCCAGTCACATTATCTCAAACAGAAATAACCATTTAAATGTCAACATAAATATGACCAGCTTGACTAGTGGATGAAGTAGTATGAAGTATCCTAGTTGCTAGAAATTAGAATTCAGTACTCATTAGGGCATAGTTCCTCAGGATGTTCACACAAAAAACAATTGTGATCTTTAGGAAACACCCACCAAGAGATGCATATGTGTCTTTTAGGTCCTCTTTATCGATGAAGCCATCTCTGTTCTGATCAATAAGTGTGAAGGCCTAAATACAAGAGCGAGAAGAGTAGTGATTAGTTTTCCACTGAGGCATCACAAGATGTTACTTCCCAATACTGAGGGAGGTAAGTGAAGAGAAGTAAATAACATGGTTGTTGTTCATATCAGAGTCTACATGAGGCTATGACCTTTCATTCAGACTTACACATACATTTTCAGTTCCGTTTTATTCATATCTGGATTAACAATGAACTCAAAGAAACATTTTAGAGCTATCACCAGTTGATGTGAAGGAACTCAGTTCAGTGAGGGATGCATCTGCTTGTGGCAGCTCAGTAGAAAGAAATGAGGGGAAAGAGGGTGAAGCAAGAGAATCACAAGGCAAACGCTGAGGTTGAACTAACAGCACCCAGAGGAGGAGACACTGTAATTAGTGCCTCAGCTGTGTTCAGCCGTCCATCACTGCACCCTTTCTCCCCCGAGAAAGCAGCCTAATTCACAACATTATCTTCTCTCAGAATTTCAGGCGCCTATTACCTCCTTGAATTCCTGGATCTGTGTCTGCTCAAACATGGAGAAGACATTGGAGGAGGCTCTCTGAGCACGCTTGGCGCCACCTTCCTTCTTCTTGGTCTTCCTGCTGGCCTGAGAGACGAAGGGCAATTTGATAACAAAATCATTTCCTCATCTTGTCTAGCAGTGTTAGAATTTCAGATTCCAGAAAGGCTTGATGTACCCATTCAGGCTACACTATGTTCATGCATGACAATACTCTCTAATAATACAATAACAATTCAAGTTTTAGCCATTACAGAGCTTTTTTTCAGGAGATGGGTGGACTTTCATTAACTTTGTTGACCTGCTTCCAATTAGCATTGGAATTATTTCAAAATATTTGCACTATCAAGAAATGTAATTAAACTGAGTCTATAACATCTGTGCTATTTAAGACTAAAGAAAGACTAATATTTTTACTGAACCGCATCAACTCAATAACTTTCAATCCTCCTTCACTGACAACTGAACTCAATAAATTGAACAGCTATCTTTATGTTGTGGTGAAAAGATAGTTGGGAAAACTCACCATCTCTGTCGTGCTGTGATGCTGTGCGTGATCAGAATGTGGCTGGTCATCCTGGAGGCAGATGGCTTAAATATGGCAGCTGGCAGTCTCCCGGTGGGGACGAGATACTGGCTGGCATGATGGTGGCTCCATAGGGGATAATGCTGATCCGGTTGGAGACCCCCAGGTCTGGTACAAGTATGCCATACATGGGCAGGTTGGTAAGTAAGGGCCAGGGGCCCCTGAGGCCTAGCTTGTGCTGGTAATAAGTGGATACTTTTAAAGCATTACTTTGGTGTGGACATTAGGATTAACAGTGATGAATTCTTAGTTTAGGTAATCTCTGCTTGCGTGAATTTGAGAGGACTGGAAATATTAGTCCTTTACACTCAGGAACGGCATTGGTCATCTATTTTTGTGGTTTCAGAATTATACTTGATAAGTATACTTATACTGTTCTCTCTTGAAGTATGTAAGTTATGAGGTAGAGGTTTGTCTTGTGTTGTTGTTCTTACACCAATGTGCAGTGACACATTTTGACCAATTTTGTTACCAAAGTAACAGCTTCTAACTATTAAATATAATAGTAGACAAATAGCAGAAAATTATGTGCTTCTAACATCTGCTCTCAGAGTGCTTTCATTACCTAAAATTAAGCTGCCACACCCCACTTTGGTTTTAAAGACACCCAGGAGAGGGGGAGAGAGTTTCTATTCTGGCCAAGTCATGACCAAGATTCTCTATTCACCAACTGGGACATTCCAAACCACCAACTTTTCTGATTCAACTTCCTTAACATCAAAACTCCTAAACATTAACTTCCTTAACATCAAAAAATATCAATATGATTTCTCTCCCACTCTGTAGTCATGGGATGATTTGTTCAAAGATTCAAAAGTGAATTAAGTTTGAAAGCGTAACACAGTGACCACCAGAGGGTAATGCAGTTTAGAAAGTTGCTTTTCTCTTAGGTGGAGTGTCAACCGTACTAATATTCCATCAGACATTTGAAAACGCCTAAATTATAGTAATGACACGAAGTTTGGTATAATACTCGGAGGAAGAGGAATTTCTGAAAGAGCACTGAGTTTTGATGATACAGAGAATGATTTGATTTAGAAATTGAACAGCCATACTGTAAGCCAATTATTAATTTGTTTTGCCCTGTAAGCCAATTATTAATCTGTTTTGCCCTGTATTGTATGATCATCATCAAAGGCTATCATTAAAATGTTCATTGTTTACAGCAACAGATGCAAGATGCTTTTACTTTCTGGGGTTTGACTCCAGGCTCAACTCTTCTCACTGCATTGCCAATAGGTTATACCCCTTTTTCAGACTGCCCAAATATTGGAGCAATTGAAGCCGTGCTTTTTTCAAATTGATGTGCATGTTTTAAATTAGGCCTATTCATGTCATGGATCACCTGATATACTATCTGTTGTTTTTTGTTATCCCACAAATAGTGGAAACTATTCAGGCAGAAGCTGTGAAAGTGCTGTTTTCATTATACAATAACATATTTGTTGTAGGCCACACACAAATACAAGATATATACATAAACAAACACATGCACTGTAGCCTACAGGAACTACAGGTAGAAGTTTTAGAAGTTTTTTTAGAAGTTTTACCATCATATCCCAAAAACAAACATAAAAGAAAACATTCTTAAAACAAAATGCAAAATCTGATATTACATTTGTGTGAATAAACTCTAGGATTGCTGATCAAACTTTGTTATTAGTAACAAAATATCGGGAAAGACTGTAGAATAGGAAGGAACAATGCACATTTTGACTTGTTTCCGGACGGACTGTAACATCGAGACTCAGGAGGACAGTCAGCGGAAAACATGGCGTTCAATTTTGGCGGCGGTGCCGCAACAAATCCTGCCAGTAAGTGGTTCTGTACTTCAAAGGTCAGGGTGAAGTTGGCAAATAAATAATTAAAGAAATTATATATTATGTGAAAATTGTAAGGGGGATATATCTATCAAATTTGTCATCTGAGAGACTACCGAACGGCTATAAGATAAGAGCTAACGTTATCTAGCTAACGATAGCTGGTAGAAACTGATTAGCTAACGATAGCTGGTAGAAACTGATGCTAATTCATATGTTTTTATTGAGCCTTTGGATGTATAGGTAACTTAATGTAGGTAGCCTAATTCATATGTTTGTTGAGATTCTGCCATCATTTAGATACCTTTACACATGTGCCTGACATTTCGAAACCTTTAGCACTACACATGTGCCTGACATTTCGAACTGAAATAGCGTGACATTTTGGTTGCGTGAAATAACTAAACGTTAACGTTACTGGAAGTCACGTTGACAAGAAATGAAATAACGTTGTCACGAATGTCAAGAAATGAAATGACGTGGCCTGTATTTTATATAAGAAGACGTTTACATTCCTGGTGTGCATGATTCCGTCTAGCTGGTGAACTTATTTGATTGTCATAGTTAGGTTTGAACTATTACAGACAATTTGATTTGCGGAGCTAACATAACGCTTACATATCCATTGGTAGCTTCCTTCATCCATGTAGCTGCTACCCATTTGCATTGCATGATTTTTTTTTTGGCATGTTTTCATGTTATATTTTGTTATCACTCAAGGCACTTCAGGATTTTCATTTGGTTCATTCGCTGCCAAAACATCAGCGCCCACCGCATTTGGTTTTGGTGCTCCCACAACAGCTACAGCTTCTTCCGGATTCGGTAGTAAGTTCATGTCTCCTATCTTCATTTCAAAATTCGAGTAAACACCATCAGCCCCTCCGCCATCTGTATTCAGACGGCTTTTCGACATAAAAATCATTGCATATGAACGGAGTCAACTAGAATACAGTATAAGTAAACATTGGAACCGTGAACCAATCAAGAAGTTACAGTAGCCCCAGTAATTCATTGGGACACTTTTGAATCAGCTCACAAGTACTCCGGGGGCTTCTCGGATTCAGGCTTGTATGTAGGGTGAAGAGGGGCACGCGTAGTGAATTTACTACACGCACCTTCATGTACAAATCCTTAGTTAAGACGCTAAGTCTCAAAAACGTTTTGCTAAGCCTAAGGTTGGATAGCAGGTAGGATTGGTTTCCTCATGTTGTAGGTGAGTGGGATATTTAAAGGGGTGGTTCAGGATTTTGGACATAGGACCTCATTTCCAAGTAAGCAAGTGTGATATTTATCAGTGGAGACCGTTTTCAACACGTTTCATCCAGTCCTTCTAATTGCAGAGTTCGCAGGTGCTAGGCTAGCGCAAGTCAACGGTATGTGCTAGCCTGCCACTAAAAACAGTCTTACCCACTCCAAAGTACACCCAAGGCAAATAAATTATAACGCCAGACTATCGATGTAAATGTCTGTATTGATAGTTTTATTTCTAACATTATTCTATCCTTGCATTTCAACTATCGCATTACATTTTGAGGGACTAGTGTCTTAGCAGCGGCGGAATTATACTTGCTCCAGTTAGTAGTACTGCGCCAAAAAGTAAACAGTAAAGCGCACTCCTAGTAGTAGCCTTGGTAATATCAGTCCGCCGCTGAGATGCAAAATGACTACTACCAACTTCAGGGAACAAAGTATAACTATTGCAACGCGATGCGAGGGTAGTTGTATTTCTTACACTATTCTATCAACACAGACATTTACATCGATTGTCTGGAATTTGCCTCGAGTGTCCTTTGGAGTAGGTAAGACTGTTTTTAGTGGCAGGCTAGCACATACCGTTGACTTGCGCTAGCCTAGCACCTGCGAACTCTACAATTAGAACGACTGGATGAAACGTGTTGAAAACGGTCTCCACTGATAAATATCACACTTGCTTACTTGGAAATGAGGTCCTATGTCCAAAATCCTGAACCACCCCTTTAACCTGCCAGAGGGTCTGCTCTAACACCCACTTTCTCAGGCACAATGATGTTAGACCCTGGTGTTGAAAGACACCTCACTATTGAATCTTTTAGACAACATCCCCTTTACATATCATTGGAGTAATCCATTGGTTAAGTGTATTAAAATAATTTAACATTAGATTATGATTATTTTGTATATGTATAATTTGATACACTTGTGTTTTATGTTCTTTGGATAGTCTGAGACACCGTTTAGTAAATAGTCTAGACATTATTTAGGCTATTGCTGTCAAACCCCTGTAATCTTGTTCATTCATAAACACACTCTTCTCAGCCAAAGCACTGTATTTGTCATGTCATTGTACTCATCGTACTTAGCATCCATATTTGTCTGACAGGAGCGAAGGGTCAGCATTTCCATTCCTCTTAATGGTTGGCATTTAGCTTGCACATTCATCCTGGAAAGTATCCACATTAGAGCTTTCTGTCTTCATTTCAGTGAAGGGGGGGGGGGGGGGGGGGGGGGGGGGGGGGGGTGCCATGGTGAAACTAAAAGCCTAGCAACTTTCTTTGTATATTACACTGAGTAGGGATCATGATTTTATAACTTTCAAAATTGCAGGTTTTGGTACAGGGTTCGGTGCTCCTACCACAACTACTACCCAATCCACTGGGTTTAATTTTGGCAACACGACCACAGGTGAGCATGGGTACCTCTCCAATGTGTCTGCCCTACAGGGAGTAATTCTCCTTTACAGTTAATGTTAACATAATTACAAGGTAGCTATTGCCTATGCAACATATGCAGCATATATGAATTGAGATGTCGCCGCATATGAAGTTATTCTGACAACGTTTCATTTTGGTTACATTTCACATTTTACAATGTTACATTTTGGTTTTGTTGTTAATTTATGTGGCTTGGTTATGTATTTGCAGAGTACATGGTATTAAATCTGGTAGATGCTGTTAAAACGTTTTCCTTTGTAAAAATATCAGACAGCCATCTAATGTTGAAATACTCGGCATTCTAACATTATGTCTGTATTCAATCCTGTGTTACTTTTGCTGTCCATTTTCAGCTCTTTCATAATAATGAGTTGAAACACAGCCTAACGTTAAAACACAGCCTAACGCTATGTAATGTAACACCTCCAGCTTACTAGTTGCCTTAATGCAGCATGAAAAAACAACATAACATTACATCAAGGAGTTGACCTGCATTTGTCTTTTGGGGGTGAGCATTGACGTACTGCTTGAGGTTTATATTCTTACCAGCTATTTTATGTCCATTGCTTCCCTTTTGATATAACAATACACTTTTGTCCTCAGCCTCGTTATTGTCTATATATTGTTTTTATTGCTAGAGTGAAACTTTAAGGGCTTAATGTTCTCAGGCACTGTCCCAGAATGTAGGTGTGGGCCAGGCCTTTTAACATTTAAAAGTGGATAATTATATACTGTATAATGGCAGTTTTGATCAATTCAGGCACCGAAATGTTCCTGGCCTTAAGCAGGGTTCACATTGCACACGCAAATGGCAGCGCTGTGCTATAAACCCATTATTTTCAATGGCTTGCTGGTGTCAAGAACTGTTCTGCCGCTGCTCCGAGCAAAGTGCAGCTCTGGCGCGTGCCATGGTCGAAGTTGAACCATGTTGAACTTTGACGCGGCATGCTGTAAATAATAACTATTTTGCATCCGGCAACAAGCACAACAAAAATCTTTGAGACTTTACCTCAACCAAGAGCAACCTAGCAGCGAGCCCAGCGCATGCTGTGTGCATTGTGAAGTCTACTTTAAACCCTGTGTAATATTTGGAATCTCTGATGGGTGAATGTACTAAGTAAATTTGATTTTGATTCAAATGCCAAAAACTGGCCTAAATATTAGCTTCTTATAAATAATCAGCTTTTTGGATATGAATGTCAGCCATGATTTTGGAAATGAATGTCAGTCAATGTGAGTCTATTATAATATTAATAACAGGTTAGTTGAAAGGTTAGTGTTAAGTTGCTCATCACTCTGCTTTGTCCTGGTACGATGCGTGCAGCAAGGAAACAAAACATTTGTGTATGCCATCCAATAAGTGGTACGTTTGGGTTTAAATAAATAAAAAAAAACAGAAGGGCTATAATATTCTGTCTCCTCTTTTTTGGCCAACAAATATATATGTTGATAGCCATAGTTCTCTTTTAATGACGTCAGTGCCGTCTCCTCATCATCTTGTCTCTAATCATCAAAAAATGGTCGTCTATGAATATATTTTGTCATCATTTTCCTAACACTGCTCTGTACTAACCTTGCTTTCTCTCTTTCTCTCTCTGTCTTCCCATCTTGCTCTTGCTGGCCCGTTGGCAGGATTTGGGGGGCTGGGTGCGGTCAGCACCACGGCTGGGGGTTTTAGTTTAGGAGGGTTTGGCATTAATGCCAACCCAGCTGCTGTCAACTTTAACGTGGGGGGTTTTGGGGCTCCCACCACCACAACCACCGTTTTCAATTTCGGCAATAGCATTGCTAGTGCAGGTAGATTTTTCTTATAGTCCACCCGTCAATCATTCCGTGACTGTCAATCATCCGTGTCTTCTGCACGCAACCGGTCATTCATATATTCTGGTAGATTTTTTTTTTTTGTCACTCATTCTCATCTTTTGAAAGTAGTATTACAGCATTTCGAAGTCTTTCAGTATTACAAAGTCTTGTATTTCAGAATGTATTGATAAATGTCTTGGTTGCCTCTGTTCAGTTCTTTGCATCGTTGTTTGAAGCATCTCATTACCATGTAAAACCAGTAGAGGTCACTAAAGATTGTTAAATCTTTATTTTCATGGCATTATTTCAATGCACGGCCCTCTACATACCTGTCTGACTTGTGCATTGGGAATGCACTGTGAACACACCTTTTCATAGCACAAACAGGTTTTTTGTGTGTATGTGTGGTTGTTTATGATTTGTCATTTTCACAAACCTCAAACATCTTTCGCACATACCTCCCCCCTCCCACACCGGTTTCTTTGCCCTGCATCACTTCTGAATGTCTGTTGCACAGGCGCATTTGGAGGGTTCGGGACCACCACCACTTCTGCTGCCCCCGGGTCGACATTTAGTTTTGCCACACCCTCAAACACTGGAGGTGGGGTGTGTGTGTGCGTGTGCGTGTGTGTGTGTGTGTGCGCGTGTGTGTTGGGCCTCTCCTAATAAAATGCTCTGAACTAAACTGTAGTAACAACTTCCCACAACCTCCCTTCTGCCTCAGCTCTCTCTCTGTTGTAGTGGTCTTCACCTCTGTATTGACCCTTTACCTTCTATTGTGGCGCCTTAATGGTGCTCCCAGTGTAACCGCTGTGTCTGCTGTCATAGGTGGCTTGTTTGGGAATCCTCAGAATAAGGGCTTTGGCTTCTCTGGTCTGGGCGCCGGGGCCGCTGCGCCGGCCGGCTTTGGCACAGGCTTGACCGGGGCCGGGTTGGGCTTTGGAGGCTTCAACCTGCCAACGCAACAGCAGCAGCAAGGTGAGCTCTCAAACATTAGCACAGTGCTGTGCACGGTTTATTAATGTTTTGTTGTTGACAGGGAAAGCAAGTTTTTTGCTAGCATGTTGTCCCAGCATACATAATGTGATTTAGCATCTAATATAATCTAGATCACAGATGATGTGATTGATGAAAACCATTGCAGATGAAATTGATCTTGGCACTCAAGAGTGGAAAGAAAACATTTCTGTTGGCGATCTGATGCATAAACATCAAGCTGGACCTTCATTTGTGTGTGTGTGTGACAGGAGGTCTTTTTGGGCAGCAAGCCCAGGCTCCAGCACAGTCCAACCAGCTCATAAACACAGCTAGTGCCCTGTCAGCGCCTACCCTGCTGGGTGACGAACGCGATGCCATCCTGGCCAAGTGGAACCAGCTGCAGGCGTTCTGGGGCACGGGCAAGGGCTTCTTCAACAACAACATCCCCCCGGTGGACTTCACCCAGGAGAACCCCTTCTGCAGGTTCAAGGTAGGCTCACCGGAGTGGAATTTGGATTCGTTTTATCTGGCAGACATGAAGGACTCGGCGACCCTGAGAAGTGGTATGCCGTGTCTGGAAAATTTCAGGCTTGCATTGGTGTTACAGCCTGGAAATATGTATATTTTTTCTGGCATTATTGTTACATTTCTGTGTCTCTAAAGAAAGAGTTTTTTTTCTTAACAAACCACTGCATACAGAATAATGATGCTTATAAGTTATTTTTGTCACCGGTGTGTTTGAGCTTGCTGCACAAAGTATTCCATGTATATTTTCTTTCCCTTCCACACACTCAGCATTGGGCATATATTTAAAATAGCATGTGTGTGTGTGTCCATCCTCAGGCAGTGGGCTACAGTTGTACTCCAGGGAGTAAGGATGAGGATGGGCTGCTGGTCCTGGTGTTGAACAGGAAGGAGGCCGACGTTAGGGCCCAGCAGCAGCAGCTGGTCGAGTCCCTTCACAAGGTGCTGGGAGGACACCAGAACCTCTCTGTCAATGTGGAGGCTGTCAAAACCCTGCCTGATGACCAGTGAGCCCTACTTTTTGTCAGCTTTTAAACCATTTTAGCTGCTAGTTGCTGTGGTAAACGGTTCACGAGAAAAGTAACTTTAATTTAATCATACTATTCTACATACAGTTCTGCGCCCATCTCCCTACCCATTCATCTCGGTGGAATATTCCACGAATTCTTCACTGAACACATGACAACCATATATCAGAATAAACAACAGACCTTACCAAACACAAAGGTGTAAAGCATTCCCCTGTACAATTAGTCATTCCAGAGTAATTCGGTTTTGAATTTACAGAACATTTCTACATGCATGTCTCCAACTTTGGGTTTTAAGTTTCACAATGTGTTTAAATTGTTCAATACATGATTTCATAACGGACCAAATACAAAATAAATGTTACAAATATCGCCTAGATATCTGTAAATATTAAAATCAGAGGGTATACAGCTCATGACTAAGAGTTTGTCTGTTCCCAGGTATTGCTGTGTATTAGAATGAGTACAATATCAGATGACTTTCAGGTCTGAGACGTAAGGTAAAATATTCCTCTCTGCTCTTGTGTGTCCCTTGCAGGACGGAGGTAATCATCTACTTAGTGGAGCGCTCGCCTAACGGCACGTCCAAGCGGGTTCCAGCCAGCACACTCTTCAGCTTCGCAGAGCAGGTCAACGTCAAGGTCCAGTTTCAGCAGCTGGGCGTGCTAATGTCCCTCACGCGCACTGCCCTCTCCCCAGCCCAGCTCAAGCAGCTGCTCCAGAACCCACCTGCAGGTGAGTCACGCCACTGCAGCCATGCTCTGTTTGATGTGCTTGTACTGTCCACATATACTTATAAAATTAAATATGTAAAACATGCCATTTGTGTTGTAGGTGTGGATCCTATCATATGGGAACAAGCCAAAGTGGATAATCCTGACCCTGACAAGTAGGTTGAGATCAAATGCCCTTTTTGCCCTGGTTGTCTTTCTTGCTTTGGTATGCATATGGATTGTAGGATAAGCCCTACAGTCACAGTTTTGTGAGTCTGTATGTTTAGAAATGTAACAGCAATGCTCTGTGTTAATTCTGTCAGAAGTACTGAATAACAAGAATGCCCTGTGTTAATTCTGTCTGTAGAACTGAATAACAAGAATGCCCTGTGTTAATTCTGTCTGTAGAACTGAATAACAAGGATGCCCTGTGTTAATTCTGTCTGTAGAACTGAATAACAAGGATGCCCTGTTTTAATTTTGTTGGCAAAACTGAATAACAAGGATGCCCTGGGTCTTTTGCAGGCTGATCCCTGTGCCGATGGTGGGTTTCAAGGAGCTGCTCCGTCGGCTGAAAATCCAAGACCAGATGACCAAACAGCACCAGACCAGAGTTGATGTGAGTGCAGTCCACACCTGTACTTGCTCAGCTTGCTCTTGTTTTGGACTAATCCACCTTGACTAAGCTGCTTAGAAACTGCATCAGTTGTGAACTTCTGAGTGGTATTTAATGAACTTTAATTGGGTTATTTACCAGATAATTGCTAATGACATCAGCGAGCTGCAGAAGAACCAAGCAACCACAGTGGCCAAAATCGCTCAGTATAAGAGGAAGCTGATGGATTTGTCCCACAGGGTGTTGCAGGTAAGATTTGCCAATGCTCCACCAGCTACTTATCCTGATACGCAAAACTCAAGGTTCCCACGGGTCATGGAATAACATGGAATTTTAAAAAATGGCTAGTTATTGTCTACTCAGAACAAAGGTAGACCGTTTGTTACAGTTCATGGAAAGCCAGGAGATTTGACTTGTGACTTAGTGAGAACCCTGAAAACCCCATCTGTGTCTGAGTCAAATTTGATATGTGAACCCTGATATTTTGTGTCTTAAATGGTAAAATTGCTTAAACTTTTGACCTTTTGGTTTCTTTCCTTTTGGTTTTTCTGGGCATTATGTGCAAATGTGGATTTTTCCATTTCATAGAGCTAAAGCAACCCCCCTGCTGGCATGCTTGGCTCTGCAATTTCTGGATTTTTTAAATGAATTCTAGTGAATAAAGGCTTAATGGTTTGATAGTAACTCACTTGAACCTCAGGGATTGTTGGATGCAGTTTAACAAATCCCTTGAGGGTGTTCTCAGAGATTTAGGTTTATTTGTGTGTGTGTGTGTGTGTGCGCGCGTTCTGGACAGGTGCTGATAAAACAAGAAATCCAGAGAAAGAGCGGCTACGCCATCCAAGTGGACGAGGAGCACCTCAGAGTGCAGCTGGACACCATCCAGTCTGAACTCAATGCC
This sequence comes from Alosa sapidissima, assembly GCF_018492685.1. NCBI lineage: Eukaryota > Metazoa > Chordata > Actinopteri > Clupeiformes > Clupeidae > Alosa > Alosa sapidissima. The sequence goes on from NC_055969.1 coordinate 9,781,198, forward strand.
CCTACTCAGTTTAAGGTGAGCCATTCAGAACTGCTCACTTTCCCCTGACCCCCCCAACCAAACTCATTCCATGACCCAAAGCACTATGTGGGGGCAGCCTCACTGTGTTCACTGAGTGCTCTGTGTGTTTCACTAATTTACGGATGGGATAAGTGCAGAGACCAAATTCCTTGTATATGCAAGTATACTTGGCCTATAAACCTGATTTACATTTTTATATTTTACCCAATACACGACTGAACTCTCTTCCAGTGCTCTCTTCCAGTGTTTTCTAAGGGTATTTGACATGAAAAAGATATTACATCAACTGATCAGCCGATATGAGGTAGACTGTTGGTGAGTGGGTTCATTTTGTGCATTTGTGTTTGCCTCTCCAGGGCAGGCTGAATGAACTGATGTCCCAGATCCGCATGCAGAACCACTTTGGTGCGGTCCGCTCAGAGGAGAGGTACAGCGTGGATGCCGATCTGCTTAGGGAGATCAAACAGGTACATCTGATGGGGAAAGGGAGGAAAAGGCGTACAGTGGGCATTGGCACTTCGGCATGACCGTCTCCTCAACTGATCTAAAAGTCCCTTTACTGGCCAGTCTCCCAGTGCCACATAAGCACTAGACTTTCATTTTGCGGTGACATGTAACGTTAAAGGTGCAGGCAGCAATTGCGCAGAAAGTCGCATTTCTTTAATGTCCAAGTTCAGTACAACGTGGTGCTGGCGCTGGACTATGAAAGCCTACAGCTCCGCCAAATCTGGCGGCAACAATTTGATTTGTAGAGCAACACTTGCTGCCTGAAGTATAAATTGGCCGTAGCAGTGTGTTGGTCAGGGGGGAATAATGAACAAATCTGTATATTTGGACTAAGCCCTAAAACCGGTTGTGTTTTCAACAGCATCTGAAACAGCAACAGGAGGGTCTAAGCCACCTGATTGGCGTCATTAAAGATGATATGGAAGACATCAAACTCATCGAGCATGGTCTCCACGACAGCGTTCACATACGAGGGGGCAAACTGAGCTGACAGTCTCGTACGCACACATACATATGCCCTGGAAACTCAACCTTCAGACTTCTCCATCCTTAACAATAAACTTTTGATAATGTGAAAAATATCCATGCAGGTTAAGTGCCTTGTTAAGAATGTCTTGGTGGGAATGGTATCGGGGTTGGTTGATTCAGACATATTTGGTCAGGATCGATGTGAGAACCTGCTTTTATTTATTAAATGGGTTTACCGTTTACTGCATTCCAACCATCTCTGACTGAGAATACAACTCCTAGTCTATTTTGATATACGCAGGGGCCTAAACTTTAGCTGTGAGAAGTAGAGGTTTTTTTTAAAGGTCACATGCAAAGGCAATGATAGGCAATACGAAACGAGAAGAAACCGCATAGTTTTGCCATGATTATTCTGTAAATACATGTTTTATTGCATTTAAATCTGTGTTTTATGTACGATAATTGGCAGGAAAATGAGCTTGTATTGGTTAAATAAAGATGTAGAGGTTGTAATATTCAAGACTCTTTTTGATTTATTTTCATGTGAAATTGTGTTGTCTCTAAACATCAGATGATGCATGTTAATGGTTGATGGTGATCATTTATTTCAGCCAGTCCGTATTGGCACGCCTAATTTCTTAAACAAGCTCAGATGTGTTGTAGAAAAAAATATAGCAAAAAAGTCAAGCTGAATATGATTTACCATTTCTCTGACCTAGCTTAGTCATTTTTAATGATTTGTCACAGATTGCAGTGTTCCATATTCCTTACGAGCACTTGCTGACAACAACAGATATGTCAACTGCCGTCCTAGAGGTTGCATGTCTTTTTTAGTATTGTCAGTGTTCAAGGACTCCTGACTGGTCAACTTCCCGGACGGCTTCCTCTGATTGGCCACTAACTATAGATGAGGTCAGGATGGGGCTTTGATCATGCTGTTGCCCATGTCATGATGGGTGCTGTCCACAAGCCGGAAGGCCTCCATGAACTCGTTAATGTCGATGCTGCCGTCGTGGTTGAAGTCGATGCTGTGGGCGAGGTCAACGATGGCCTCGTCACTGATCTCCATCTTCAGGTGAGAGCTCAGCAGCTTCCATGTTTGACGGAACTCCTCGAAGGAGATCAGACCTGCAGAGAACGCGGGCGATTCTGATTAAATTTCATTCATTGATTTAGATTACTGGCTGTTTAATCTTCCTGACGCAACTGAGAGCGTATAGTAAAGCTGCTTTGGTTGAATTAGAGCAGTTTACCTGTCTAATAATGACTCACCTGAGTTGTCTGTGTCAATGATACGGAAGATGGTCTCCAAATTGGAGTGGTGTTTGTAGAGAGTCTCCAGCACGTTTGTGTGTGCCAACTGTTGAAGGAAGATAACCGGATGTCCATTAGTACTAACTTAGGCAAATTTGCTGCAAGGCATCTGGTCAGTTACGATTTAAAGGAAAGATCAAGAATGAGCTTAATAAAGTTACTTTTCCCATTATTTGTGACATTTACCCACTTTAGACAAGGTGTAGCAACAGTGTTGCCTGTCTATGTGGATATTGGAACTGGAAATTGTATTGGAGTGTTTAGGTCAGCCCATGTGAGGAAGTGTGTGTGCTCACCTCTTTGTTGGGCTCGGTGATGTCAAGTTCTCTGAACCAGCTGTGGTAGTCCAGCATGCCGTCCTGAGTGCTGTTCACCAACTGAGAGCGCAGCACGCGCCATGGCAGTGCCAGATGCAACACCGTCTCCATGGCAACAGCCCAGTCTTTCAGCGAGATCAGACCTGGGCAAAGAAGTTCAGCCACAGACAAAAATTACATTCTACCACCAGGTGGAGTCGTGTGCCCTGAACCAATCTGACAACACTAGGTCAAAACACCACACAGTCAGGGTGAAAACGTCTCTGTTATCTGTCCACCTTGTTATTTTACTTCTAAAATATTTTCTAAAATTCCGTTTTTGTGGAGGGTGGTGAGCGGCTGCTGTAGTACCTGTGTTGTCTGGGTCGTATTGCTGGAAGACGCTCATGAGATCAGACTTGTGAGCAAAGAATTGCTCCCTCAGCGCACGTAGCGCAGAACGCTCTGTCCTTCCCACGCTGCACACAGAGCACAATACCAACAAGTTATTTTATTCCACCAGCCAGTTCCCAAGTATTTTGGTCTTGTGACTTTTCAAAGAAAATGGTGTTAGAGGTATATAATGTATTATGCTTAACCAGTCTAGTTAAGGACATTTACAATGCAAAGTATCACTCAGTGCGCCTTGTACTTTTTTTTTCTCCAGTGCTCACACATTCACACCATATGCTTTATGCCAAGAGCATAAATAGCAGTCAATTTTGTTATTCCCATGTACTGGTACTGAACTGTTCTTGAGTCTACCTTTGCCTAAGTGTTAGGTCCCTTGTGGTACGAGTGGCCTGGTACTGGATTACATGGGGAATCAGGTCCGGGCCCAGTCTAATGTAGGCTCCTCGATTACTCCCTTCTTCATAGTAGTTGGAGGCAGAGAATATGGTCAGGACCTTGGAAGACACCGGACATAACATATGCTTTATTGTAGTAAATTGTTGTCTCACTGTAATATGACAATGTTTTAAAGAAACGGTATATTTCTGAGACACAAAATACAGTTGTATTGGTTGAAGTATGGACATGTAATTGTGGAGTTGTGTGTTGTCTGCGTTGATAAGCCACTGAAAAAGTAGCTCTCTGCTTTACAGTTTGGAAAGATGTGTGCAGCAAGGTAACATGGGGATCAGTCCGATATTAGTAGAGCCACAGCATCAGGACTGCAGCAGGACCCTGCGTCATGGCCACTATGAGTGCTGTAGTGCTGACCCAGATGTATCCTCAGTGGAAGGACTGATTGAGTCCCTACAGTACTCACTCGGCGGCTGTGGCAGAACTCATAGCCCTCCTGTTTGCACTCGTGGGAGCGGATGAGCAGGTGTAGGTGGTGTCTGTTCAGCACGTCCTCAGTCACGTCCGGGCCCCAGTAGCAGCCACCGCCCCGCACCTCGTTGGGAACGCAGCCGTCCAGCGTCATGGGGTCACTCCACAGCAAGTCTACTAGCTGAACACACAGGTAGAGTATGAGATGTGGATGACTGTGTCTTGAGGACTATAGCATAATATATAGTATACTTCTATACTCAGGGACAGATTGGGACTAAAAAAAGGCCCTGGACTTTCTTTCAAATAGGCTCACTACCATACGCAGTACATGCACACACACACCCTTGCTGTCTCACATACTTTGCCCTTCAAAAATAGGTGGTCACAGTTTACAAAAATGCTAATTATTCGCTGCTGGAGAATTTGGGCCCCATGACATAAAATACTTTTGATAGATAGATACTTTATTGATCCCTAGGGATTTGGGCTTCCCAAATGCCAGGGGGGTTCAGGGGCATGCTCCCCCATGATGAACATTTTGAAAAATAACCCCTAAATGATGACTTCTGGTAAATTTTGCGGAAACTTGATAAATTCACTTAAAATATATGACACATTGAAAGCATAATACAGCCTATAAAAACCTACACAGGTTGTTATACTCAACTCATTTTAAGCAAGTCTATTGGGAGTTTGATCTCATCACATATTAAATCAATGGAGTAAGCCTAGCTCCTGAGCAATCGTTGAATAATGTAAAGGTCACACCTGTGACACAACATGACATTTACTGAGGGTAGAAAAACAATAAATCTTATAAACCTTATCTTATAGCCTAAACAAAGCAACACTGTCAGGCCTATGTTTTACCTCTAGTCTGTAGGAAAGACAGGGGTAGCTCACTGCAAATAACCCCTTATAACATGATCTGTTTACATGTTCGGCTATATTCTTGTTTGTTATTTAATATTCATTTAATTAATTATTTTTTAAGAATAAAGAGGCCTTCTGCCTTTATGGGGACTTGATGGGGACCTTTATGGGGACTAATTTGAAAAGGAGCTATTGTGAGACTGTATGTAGGCCTAGTGTTTGTCTAATGCTTGATAGCAGAATCCAGAAAGGTTACAGCTCCCGTAAAGAAAGTTCGTATTTGTAACGTTTATTTACTTTAAGCAGTTAAGGACACGTATTGAGGCCCGAGGTCTTACAGTTGTGTTTTGCCAATGTTTTACGAATACCTACCACTTTGTTGAATGGAAGGAAATAAACGCCTAGATGTGCCCTGCAGCATGCCTATAGCTCCTTTTAAAACATTTAAAACATTTAATTCATATTCTAGCATCATCTTGGTTACCTGTCTGATGAAGGGCCTTGATCAGACAGGTAACCAAGGACCCAATGGTCACTATGAATGAGATCTAGAGTTCCTTTGAAAAGATGAGAGAAGAGTAAAGAAGGACATCAGTGCAGCTCAGTGCCTGGTTTCTTCCATTGGGAATTGTGGCCAAATAGTTCAGACTTTGTTTTATCCTTCTTTACACTTCTCTCATCTTCTCAAAGGAACTCTATATCTCATTCATAGTGACCACTGGGTCCTTGGTTAGCTGTCTAACCAAGGCCCTTTGTCCCGGATTACTCAGTTAGGCTGAGCGGCCAGATCTAAACAGGTTGTTCCAAACTTTTCCATTTGAGAATGCTGGAGGCTATCATGCTCTTGGGCACTTCCAGTGCTGCAGAAATTTTCTTGTACCCTTCCCCAGATCTGTGTCTTCACACAACCCTGTCTCGCAGGTCTATGGACAATTCTCTCAACCTTGTGGCTTGGTTTTCACTCTGACATACACCATCAACTGTGAGGCCTTATCTATAGAGAAGTGTGCCTCTCCTAATAATGTCCAGTGAATTCACTTAGGCACAGGTGGACTCCAATCAAGTTGTAGAAGCATCTCAAGGACCATTGATAGAAGTAGGATGCACCAGAGCTCAATGGCAAGTGTCATAACAAAAAGTGTGAATCCTTATGTAAATGGGATATTTCAGTCTTTTTTTTTTTTATACATTTACAAAACACTCCAAACACTTGCTTTTTTGTGGGGTGTTGGAGTATTGTGTGTAGTTTGATGAGAACAAATAAATAATTGAAGCCATATTAGAATGAGTCTGAAACATAACAAAATGTGGAAAAGGTGAAGCGCTGTGAATACTTTCCATATGCACTGTACATCATGTAGCCTACCTGGTACATGCTTCTACAACACTGCTCTCACTCACCTGTTTCCACTCCTCTGCGTCGGCCTCCACAGCCTGTGTGAGCTCGGTCTCGGAGCAGACCGACTGGTGCTCAACGCTGAGACCGGCCTGCCGGCGCTGCTCCTTTAGCTCCTCCTCTACGCCGCTGGAGGACTGGAGGGAGCGCCGCTGCTGCATGGACCGGTGGAGGCTCGCCGACGGGCTGCTGTGGGTCAGGGAGAACACCCGGCGGCGCTCCACGCTGCCCACTGCTCCTGCGTCCTCCACATCAGAGTCGTCATCACACACCTTGGATTTGGCTAGAAATCGCCGGTGTTTAGGGGGCTTCAGCGATGACACATACTTAGAGAAAGAGAGGATAGGATGACTGATAATAGAATAGAAGTCTTTATTATAGGCTACACTGCTGTAGCAATGTATCTTTGGCCCCACAAACATATAGCACATATAAACAAGACTACATAACAAGTAGCCTACAACATACAAGAGTTTCATAAAGATGTATGAGGTGGCTAATTCCAATGAAAAAATACTTTTAATTTGTAATTACAAGTTAATATAGAACGAAAGAACTGAAATGTACATATATATATATTCATGAAAAGTATTAAATAATCTGTTATATCACTTTGTTTACATGGTATGAATGTTATGGCTGTAAACAAGTGCTTATAATGGGGATCCAGTGTGTCACGATGAAGGTATTAATAGTATCAAGCAGTAAGAAGATTGTGTGAGGAGACTTCTTGTCTTACTCTGTGTCTATCCATTTTGGCAATGATACTGAGGTCAGTGGTGTCTGAGATCCCCCCATGCACAATCAGCACTTTCTGGTCAATCACAGTGGCCAGTGGCAGCCAGCTGAAGATCTTCTGGAGCAGTTTTAGAATCTTCTTGCCATGGAGCTGTGGAGAGCAAAAATCATCTCCACTTCAGTCTGGAATAGGCTAACCTTTGATGCAGTCATCAATTCTGAGAAGAGGTTGGTGAAATTTTGGCTCAACAGCCAATTGAAGCAAAACACCTTATGTGTTCCTTATGAGCTTCAACTGCTACTACTACTGCGCTGCCCTACAAAGGCTAAGAGCAGTATATGCACTTTTTAAAAAAAATGTTTTGCACGAATAAGAAGTACATGATCTGCTCTTCAATCTGTTAAAATTTCATATTGGCTACCTAATAAATTTCTTAGCTAAATTTACTTTTTTAGTTTGCAGTTTGTATAGAAAAGTAGAGGGAAACCATAGCAGAGTGCAGTATCTGCCCTTACTGCCTTGATTTCAATGGCTATTACTGCATTCTGCCTTTGTTTCACTTGCCCTTAATCTAATAGGGTGTGTGTGTGTGTGTGTGTGTGCGCGCACAGGGACAGACTGGGACTAAAAAAAGGCCCTGGACTTTCTTCTAAAAAGGCACACTACCATTCACAATCACACACACATTAGATGTCTATCATGATACAGTCTCACAATATTAAATGCCAGTGAAAGTATCATATTCAAAATAGTCAGTCAGATTTTACAAAAAGTAATTAACATATACTTTGACAAATATAAGCAGCAGTGTGCAAAGGTGTCAAAGGTTAGGTTTTGGTGTGCAGCAATGCAATATTGCTTGACATGAAAGTCTACAAGAATACCTGATTGATTTTGTTCCATTTTTACATAAATGTTTATAAATGACAGAGTTGCCATTGTTAAAGGGACACCAGGCAAGCCTAATGCTTTTTCTCTACAAAACTCCCCCTCGCTCGTCTGAAGCTCTTTTCCTTTTTTTTTTGCGTCTTCTGTCAAGGGTTTTCGCTGCTTCTTCGCCGGCTCTGCCATTATACACACGTTTGCAACAATCTCTAGCGTTTTGTTAGCCTGCCTCTGTGCTGTAAACTGATACTTCTTCAGTCGGCGGGTAGGATACACCAAACTTGCAAGTGGGATATTCTTCCTACAGGCAGTAGGGGCGGGCGAGAGAGCCTTCATTCGCCCCATAATGAGTCATTTAACCATATACCGACTTACGAAGATGATTAATTAACACGAAAACGTTGCCTGGTGTCCCTTTAAGGCATCAAGCAGCATATCTTTACTAAAAATGTAGTAAGTACCTCCTCAATTAATATAAAAACTGAGTGATTATGATCACTTGCTACACTTACTGCAACATGTTATTGTATGGCCATGTAAGTATAAGCAGTAATGCAAAGCACAGTAAAGCTTATAAACTACCAAATTTTGCCTAAATGTCAAAAAACTAAATGTTTAATATTCACCTCACTTTGATCTATCTAAGTATACCCCTTGTTGTTGAATATAATTTGATGCTTATACTTGGTGTAAGAAAAACACCTTTTTCTCAGTTTGGCATTTTTGCAGATACTGCTCTTTGGCTTTGTAGGGCAGTGCTGTCTTACTGCTTTGCTGAAAAGAGTAATGGAAAATAAGTGGAACTAAAGGGATCATGGCCGTCGGTCAACAAGGTGTAATGAAGTCTTAAGAGGAGTAGTGTGGCACACCTATGTGTATGTTGCACTAAATTTAGCCACAGCAAAGATTAATCTTTTCATAAGCGTAGTGGTAGAAGGAATACCTTCTGCCCCTTCAGCAACATTAAACTCCGACTCAATCTTCTCTCTCGCAAGTCAGCCTTTCCATGAGCGGCTCAGGCCATGCCTGGTCAGCACGGACACTATTTAAGGTATCCTGACCCATAGAACTAGGCGAAAGGCCAGCTAATCCCTTTAGCCAACAGGGGGAGTGACCCACATCCCCACTCTAAATAGCCGTGATATAAGAGGTTGTGTATATACACGCTAAGGTGGCGGGGCAGATTAGTTGACAGCTGTAGACCTGCTGATACTGTTTGTTTTGGAATGAGTGGTGTGGGTTAGAGCAGAGGAGACACTTACCCTGTATTTCCCCAGAACTTCTTTGGTGAAGCCATACCTGGATAGAACAGAAGTTTTACCTCATCACTTTAAGTCAGACTGAACAAGATATGGATACCAAGTTAGTTCATGTATTTGTTAATCTATCAACCAAATCCCCACTGACAATCCCAGCATAGTGTACGTGAGACATGCCTGTTTGATAAAGCAGGTACTTAAAAGATCAGCCTATCCAAGTAGTGAGATGAAATATGAATACCTCTGATGTTCATACTCTATTGCATCTTGTGAACATAGTTACCTGAGATTAACCATGTGATCCTCATGGTTCCCTCGGTTCAAATAGACATCATTTGGATACAATAGCAGGAAAGCAAATAGAATCAAGAGAATCTCAATTGAATTCTTCCCTCGGTCCACGTAGTCTCCATTGAAGACATAAGATGTCTCCATGGAGGGCAGGCCATTCTGAAATAGGCAAGAAAGAAATGTAAGTGATAAGGATGCACAATGTTATTGGTGTGACATTGATATAGGCAGATAACGGGAAGGACTACAATTGGCAGAAAGTATTAAGGTTTCAGAGAAAGCATCATACAGATCTGTTCAAATAGGATGAGACCCTACATTTGTATCTGAAAATGTCTTATGTATCTGAAAAAGTCTTATGTTACATCTACACCAAGTTGAAATGATTATCTTATTTATCATGAGTGAAAGTATTGGCTACATTTAGGGCAGAATTCAAGGAAATGTGACTGTATCTTCAGCAAAAAAGCCGTCATAATAAGAGTAAATGGTAAATTATAGTACAGGACGGACCCTTAAAGGAAATAAAAAAGATGTGTATGTCGTATATAATCAGAAAACCAGTACATGTGCATGTGCATCCCTAGTCAGTGAGCCTTTACCCCATTGCCCAAATGCTGTGTCTTCTGTAGTTTATGAGAGATCACCTTATAGAATATCAAAAGCAGATCCTCCAGATGTCCATGCAGATCTCCTGTCATGGTGGAAAAGGAACCTTCAATATAATTGAGTGCCTCTTAAATATAAATGTATAGTTCCTCTTTATATTACGCAGAAGTAATGTTCCCACATGGACACAATGCTCACCGCAGATGGTTATTTCCTTGCTATGACAGGTAGACACATGGTTTATGTTTGGCAGGAGTCGCAGCAGTTTCCATGTTTCCCCAAGAAGTTGGAGGACATAACGTGAGTGAAGCTGCTACTGGGAGAAAGATACACGCCAGAGGAAAAGGCTCGAGGCCAGCAATTTATGGAATATTCTGTGATTGTGAAATATGAAAAGACAATGCTATTACATTACATATGACATGGTATTACCTTACATTTAACATGTAATTTCATTTCCATAAACCTTAAGGCTGCTGGTTTGGTGCAGACTCACTTGTTTGTTCCGAAATGCTTCCACCAGCTCCGTGACAATGCAAGTAGTCAGAGGGAACGTCAGGTGTGGTCCGCAGTAATCGTCTGGAATTTCAATGTTCTTATAATTGAAGTAGCGTTCCCACTCAATGTCTCGCAGCAAGTCGTTGTCCCTGAAGATGTGGGAGATGAGGTTTCCTAGTGTAGGAGAGAGGAGCAGTGTGCAGATTTTATGAAGTCTGGTATAGTGCTTGATTCATTTTAACCTCAGTGCCTTGTTTAATTATGGACTTACTCTCACTGCTGGCAGGGGTGAAGTGGTCCATGAGGTAGGCAAAAAAATTATACAGCTGCAAGGAGAAAAACAGCCATTTAAAAGTACTGTAATTTAGAAGTCCTTCTGAAGTATATCTGTATTTATTACAAATAGCAATTGAGCATTTTGCAAACTTGTTTATTCTATCTACTTACAATAGTACTGTTATTATTTGACAAAAAAAGGACCAAGTTAAATATGTTATTTGATAATGTGAATACACAAATGGTATCGCAGTTCTGAACCCATCTTCATTTAGTATCATGTAGTGCCATATCCTCTGATCAATCTATCAAAATTTCATTAATCTACTGAAACATTTCCTGAAGATATAGGGATTTTCATTGTACAGTGTGAAAGACAAACAACAATGCTGTTTTTTCTCAGTTTGGAATTTTCGTAGATACTGCACTTTGGCTTTGTAGGGCAGTGTAGTCATGTAATTTATTCATCTACTCATGTATAAACCTTTATCTGGTCCTGCTCTCCTGCGTATTCGATGGACTGGAAGATGTTCCAGGTGCAGCGCCGCCTCATCTCCAGCCGGGCCACATACTGACGGTACCAGCGCTGGATCAGCAGAGCCGACCTCATGGCTGTAGAGTTGCGAGAGGGAGGAGAGAAACTGTGTCAGTGTGGGGGTTTGCACAATTGGGGTGCGTGCGTGCACATATGCATATATGGGAATACAGTATATCTCTATGTTTTTTTAGATGACTGATTTTTTTGATGACTCATGTATGAATGGATTTCTATATTCTCTAATGGATTTATATATCCTCCTAATACAATTGCAGCCTTTCAAGATCTATGAACTGGGGTCTACACATATCTCACAGCTCTACTGTACACTAATCCTGAATCTGAATTTGGACTACCCTCAAACTGAGAGAACACTCACCTGTTGCAGCTTCATAACAGAAGGCGCAAAGTAAAGAAACAGTTTAGCACAAGTGAAATACTTATGCTACATGATGCATGAACACATTTGGTGTGGCTTTTAATAATGTCTTATGTATTAAAGTGATATTTTATGGGTAATGAAAGCTTACCTGGAACTGAAAGGTGACCTGTAAACAAAACACACATGGCTCAGTGTTAACAAGAGAATGATCAAAATTGTTCAGGCAAAAATGGTTAAAATGTTATATTATTCTAATAAATAAATCCATTCGTTATGGACTGTATGACAATGATACAAAGTTTTGAATGTCATTTTGTAGGTTTCTAAAAATGGAATGCAATGCAATGTTACCTCGCTCGCTTTTTTTCAGTTGTAGCTGGTTTGGTTTTGTGTTGCCACATCCCATTGCCTTTTGCACTGCCAAAGAAAGCAACAAAGAGTCACAGGATTACCATTCACATTTTAGGCAATATCATTTCATTGAACTAAGAAGGCCCAATTTCAAGCACAGACTAAAAGGTCCACTCCCCTACTCCACACAGCTGCCATTCCCACAATTACATTTTTTTTTATTTCTTTGTGCATAAAAACATGAAACCACCTTTGTTTACCCAGCAGACTCTCAGAAAGGGGAGGGGGGCTCCCTGTTTTAGGGTCAACTTTGAGTGCATGAAGGGTTTATTTCAGGTCATTATTTCAGGTCATTTGTTAAATTCAGAGTTTATTTTAGGCAAAGTGAATTAGTTTAGAGGGTTTTTTTTTTACATCAGTTACTCTTAAGTTTTTAATTGTAATGCAATAGAGGGGAGTATTCAACTGCTTTATTACGACACCTCATATATGTGGCATTAACGTTTTTTTATGTGTGCCATTAAAGTATTTTTTTTTACTAAATAAAAACAATTACATTGCATTATGATGTAGCTGATATGCAACTGAGAACATACATACAGGAGAACATTATAAGATTCCTTGGAATTTCCAGGCATCATGTACCATAATTCAGTTCATTGTGAACTCTATTACCAAGTAAACTACAATAACTTCCTAAATCACTAAGACTAGATGTCAAAGAAGGTGTTTAAACTTACCTGGGCCGCTATGCCTTGCTTTTTTCAGATCCTTTACAGAGATCCCATTTTACCATTTGTGTTTGTCAGCTTCAGGAATTTGGAGAGTATGATCCTCCAAGGGTTTGTTTGCTTGACATCATCCCGGACCTAACCTTTTGACTAACCCTCGATTTTATTTTTTGTATTAACACGAGTGACATATCCTTTTTGTTAGTCGTCTGAAGAGGAACCGTGGCCACAATAGGCAATAGACTTGCGCCGTTACCCACAGCACTTTGCTTTACGCAGCTCTCTCTGTGCTGGTAGCTTTGTGCGTTTGGCAACCTTGTGGCCGCAGAATGAAAACAAGCCACAAGTGGATTAGGATTAGGCTAAGGTTTTGTGTGGGCCACCTGCATCTGTGAATAGATGGATAAAGGTATCGGTAAAGGGCACATGGTGGCTTGCACTTTTGGCAGGGATATATATTTGGGTAAGGACCCAACGGATCACTCTATCAGCTGAAAAATATGTTTGTTCAAACATGTTTCTGTTTAAAGTGAATGATCTAGGGCTGAAACAATTCATCGAGTTACTCGAACAACTCGATTACAAAAATGACTCGAGGCAAAAACCCTGCCTCGAAGCCTAGTTAAATTCCTATGACGCGCACTATACGCGCAGGGATCAGATTGTTCCACACGGACCGTTGTTTAGGAAGCACACCACTAGCGCGTGAATCGTGATACCAGAGCCCGTTTACGGACATTATCTGACACACACGCAACAGCTAAAATAGAGATTCGACGAAACAGCAGAGGTCAGGAGCAATCCGAAAAGTTGGCATTTTCAAGGTGGAGATATAAGCACTACTTCAAATTCATCAAGGCAAGAACATGCATGTAATGTGTACATTATGTCCAGGAGCGAAGACTTTGTCGACATCCGTTGTAAGCAACTCTAATTTAATGAAGCATCTCACACACGCAAAATGTGAAAACTGTGCTGTGGCCTGTTGGGGAGAGGGAGTCCGCACAGCAGACAGAAACAGAGTGGACAAGCTCATCAAGAAGGCCAGCTCAGTGGCTGAACTTAAGACAGTCCAGCAGGCGGCAGGGACCAGAACATTAAACAAACTAGGTTCAATGCTGGCCAAACCTGCACACCCACTGAAGGTGATAAACAGCAGCACCTTCAGTCAAAGACTGATTGCACCAGTGTGCAAATCTGAGCGGTATAGGAAATCCTTTATACCAGCTGCTATAACTCATAATGCACAAAAATAACTTTTCTTTACTTTATGTATAGTGTTTTTATATATTTTAACTTATTAGGTCTGGATATATTTGAGTCAACGTGTGGTGTTATGTCTGTCTTGGAGCTGCTGTGACACTGTAATTACTGTTAAAGGATTAATAAAGGATCTAATCTAACCTACATCCTCTCAAAACAGTGTGTGTTGTTGACATCATATTTATAGGTCTCCCTATCTGCGTCCAGCTTATGTGGGTTTAACACCTGCACCACAGACAATTACATCCACTGTTGACTGTTAATAAAAAATATGGTTTGAAGTGGTCAACACCCTCCTTATGAGAATGTTTGATGGGGCAGGTGTTTGAAACCTCCTCTCTAACAAGTGGCAGATTGCTCTCAAGGCCAATTTTGCATACAGTCATTTGTGGTGTTCAAAAGTTTATCTATTAAAAGACTCACCCTCAATGTGACATTAACACCAACATCTAAGATATTATCAACAGGGATCAGTGAACCCAAAAAGATGAATTCTCTTAAATGGTCATCATATCAGACTCCACCAACTAATATTTACAAGACTTTTTAATAGTGCTCATGCTAGCCAAGATATTTGAAGGCACATCCCTATGCTCCGGCTTACTCTCACACTCCCCTCTTTGCCCTATCCATCACCGGCATTCTCAAATACAAAAATATCCCAGGCTATTAGCGGTCAGATTTCCTCAGGGATGAATGTCGATATCCAGGCCTTCAAAATACAAAAAACATTTTAAAGATGGATTTTGACATTGCGGTGGATTTCCTGCCAACATTGCTTAATCTGAAATGCTTCACATTCAGTGGTTGGTAGTTCTGAATGACATTCATGAGTAATTCTTAGAATTGTATGAGGTCTCCAGGCAACCACATTGATAGTTTATGGCTGTATGCTCCCTCATCTCATAATGTGGGCCTATTTAGTTTTTTTACAAAATAGACCAGTCTTCTAAAACGGAGCGCTTCAGTTGCGGACCTGGTGTAGCCTGGGAGGGGGGCAGTTCATCTGAGGATACGGTAACTGAGCAGTTCATCTGAGGATACTGTAACTGAGCAAAAATGATACTGATGGTGATCTTGATTTACACTTGAACCCCACATCAGCATTGATTAGATTTTTAAAAGCATCATTCCATTCTTGTGTTGGGTTTTGCTACTTTTCTGGAATCTTTGTCCTTGAGGGGCAGGTGCAAAGCACAAATATTATTTTCCATCCTATCAGTGCGAGATTTGAGGCTTTCATGGGCCAGAGCTGCAGGGAGTTAATGGAAGTAGTCGGCCAATCCCCCGTCTAGCGTGTCTGTCTCTCCCAGGACTCATGGGTCCTCCCCAACTATCCATACAAAGGCTGCTTCATTCAGAGCCCTGTCATTTGCCCTGGTCTAAGGGAGGCTGGGTGAAACTGAACAGCATCATGCTTGGGCCTCGAAGAAGATAATCTTTATAACAGCTGTATGCCGTTGTAAAAAACTATAGTCTGTGTGATTGTCAGGTCAAGTTTGTGCCACTGGCTTCATCCTACACTGTTTCAATATACTCAATATGCGCTGGAATGGTATAGGAATCCATGACACCAGTCCCATGATCTAGACTGTAGTTATCATGGCAGGACAGGACAGACCCGGTGCCATAAGTGGAGGCCTGGTATATATAGTATATATTTTTTGTAGCTTTTTTGCCTTTAATTTGACAGGACAGTGGAGAGAGTGACAGGAAGCGAGACATGGGGTGGGCTCAGGAAATGACCCGGGCTGGACTCAAACCCAGGTCCTGGTTGGCACATGGACCTGAATATGGTATGGGTTGGTTTGGCAATGTTATGACAACTACATATATTTACCCATTCTCTTTATTAGAATACAACCAGGACATACAGGAAATACAATATGTGCACAGTACTAAAACACTGTGTACCTCTGGTTTCAGTCTAAACTCCAGTGCACATAGCCCACCAAAATGAGTGTGCAGACACTTTCTGTCACTTGTCCCCCCTTAAGGCCTCCTGCACATAGGCACCAAAATGAGTGTGGCACTTTTAACGTTCGACTACTTACATTCCATTATTTTCAATACAACCCTGCACACCACCACCAGACCCTTTTGCTGCCATGTAGATTATGATTCAGGTCTATTTTTGACGTCGCCACTCAATTGTTTATCGAATGCTTGTCAGTTGAAAATGTTGGCGCTGAAGTGACAGAAAGTGTCGGTGCACTCATGTCAGTGGGTGTGCCTCAAACAGCATACTTCCATCAGTACACTGTTAATGTGCACTGAGCACCTACTTCCGTAGTGCTCACTTTTCGATTGTTAGTATTGTCCCAAAAGGAAAACACTTACCGGAAGTGATGCTCGTTGGCGCGAGTAGTGTCCATTGTTCCACACTAAACTTTTTGACTGTTATTAGGGTGTAATCCAGGTACTTTCAGTGCACAGTTTTTGTGTTATCTGCTAAATATACTCAAACGAAGTATTTGCAAGTAGGCGGTTTGAGACACAACCAGTGCCTATATAGGTGTGTTAAAAACTGTTGTTTTAGCAGTGTTAATGACCAGTCTTGTTGGGGGCTCCAAACTGTCTGTTTCTGGTTCTGACACATTGGTGTATCTGCCAGCAACTTAGCAGGCATGCCTATCAGTGACCTGCAGGGAAGGCATGTCTATCAGTGGCCTGCAGGGGAATGACGACTCCATCAACATCTTCCCCTTTGCAACCTTGCAAGGTTGGTTATTATAACTCCACAATTGGTCCATTCTAACGGCCATCCAAATCTAGTGGTGGCTTGAGACTGTATAATTGACTGGACTGGAACTAGAACAAAAACCACATCACATATTTCCTGTTTTCTGGTTGAATTCTAATAAAGAGAGTGGAAAATCAATATGGTTCTCATAACATTGCTAGGGCAAACAGGTAAGATGAGATTGAGATTCATATTGAGATTCATGGAGCTTTAGGATAGTCCTCAAAATAGCATAATCTGATATAAGAGTGAGAACAATATTGAATAGGGGCTGAATGATTTTACACATGGATTTAGATTGGATGTTTTATTTTTAATCTGAGATCTGTCCTCAAATAACCATAATGTCAAGGGTTAAGGGGTCCATTGGTCATTTGGTCCATTATTCAGAGTGTCTAACCTTGTCCAGTTTAGAAGCTGGATGAAAATCCATCAAAACAGCCCAAATGTTTCATTTTATTATTAAGAAAAACTCTTTTGTCCCGTTAAAGACTATCCAGTGAAACACCTGGCTGGGCAGAGTAGCTTATCATCTGGGGAGGCTACAACCATGTATGATATGTTGCTAACTTCCCCTCGTTCTCCCTGCCTGTCTTTCTCTTCTTTGTCTACCGCCACCCTCCCTTGTTCCATCTCAGAGTTGTGAGACATGAAAACAATGTAGAGTATTTCAAGGACAACCTGGTGAATGTTCAGATAAAACGATTCCCAGGCCTTTACCAACAACAGACATTCTTACTTAGCTTCCGTTGGATTTAGCTGCCTCTGCCTGAGCATCCCTGGGCAATCACACTGCCACTGCTGTAAACTGATGAACATCTATCAAAGCCAGTGATCCTCACCAGCCACAAGGCACCTGTTGCATATCTACGACGGACTGATACAACAACATTGTAACCGGAGGATAAAACTGGGAAAAAAGACATAATTCAGTCATGTCCGTGGTGATGATTATACTGATTCTGCTCTTGGCCAGTCCATTGGGAAGGACATTTGTCCTCCAACTGACGGAGAAGGAAGCTGCTGATTCTGCCGTATCTGCATCATCTGCCCAAAGGAACAGCAGGTGAGTTGTAGTCACTAATGTCAAATGATGAAAAATGTTCAAAGGTCCATTCCTAGCAGTGAGTATCAGTGCTTTAATTGGAGCTTCTTTGAAGGACTCAAAGAATTTTTACTCAGATGCAGTGGATTCTCTGACCTGAAAATATATTTTTTCCAGTTAAAACAAATTGTTTCATGTATCAAAGTCAACCAACTGAAAAAGACATGTTTTTTTTTTTTTTTTTCAAGTTTAACTACTGCATTAGACAGATAACACACCTTCATTTTTGAGTTATATCATTAAATGATGTTAGATTTCATTTGGTATGTACTTTCACATTTGCTTAGCCTTAATAACACTTGTTACTATGTTAGCCTACTTACTATGTAACTGCAGACCCACTGCCTACTGCCAAAGATTCAGTCAGGGCGGGAAACTGCTTCCTTTTTGGGTCAGCATGATGTTGCGCAATCACACCTGGTTATTGCTGCATGCAAAGACAAGAGTGTTTGCCTATTTTCCATCAAAACATTTTGAGTTAACATTTCACACCATTTAAAGTGTCAGCTGTGTAGACAGTTGTGATTGTTAAGATATGTTTTGCAATGTTAAGATTCATATTTTAAGATTAAGGTCTGTTTTATGTTTGATATTTTTAGTGCTGCTGCGAGACACGGCAGGTGAAAACAGCGTTTTTTCATGCACTGGTCAATTTCGAGATTTTGAGCTAGTATGTTACCTTAGCATGTATTCTATCACACTACTACAACAAAAAAGTCCGATTTACACATTTAGGTGTTTATTTCATTATATTATGTCTACTCGCGGCTGTATATTTCTCCTAAATTCAGCAAAAGTTAGCATTCCAACCTGCATGCACTCCCGCGACTGTCATACAAAACATATCATGTGTAGTACCGTTAGAAAGCTCTGTTTTTCCTGTATCACGCTACGTGATCCATATATGGACACTTCCTTTGTATCAGCAACCAATCGCGAAAGTTCAAAGGTGAGTCTAGGCTGAGAACGAAATCTCATTGGCTGTCTTTCAAGGCTGTTTTCTCAAAATGAGTTTCCTCTCCCACTCTGAGCACGAAAACTCCACTTCAGAAGCACTTACATACACCAAACTTTCTAGACTTATGCCTAAATATATGTGGAAGATTTTTACGGAGGGGTTTGTTGATATATTATTCCTAGCCTGACTTACATGACATGTTGTGCCTAAAAACATGGCAAAAATTGATTTTTAAGGGCTATTGACAGCATATTCTGATTTACAGGATACCAAAAGTAGATATTCATAAATCCCTCTGTACATTTTTTCCCATCTAATATCTGAACACAATGAAAACATAATTTTGAACCTGGCTGTATCCAATGCTTAGGTTTTGTGCCTTAAAATGTATGCAAATTAGCGCATATTTAATTAGATAATGCCTAATTTGCATATGTAAACATTAAATTACAGAAAACTCGTAATACATTTTTTTCTCATATTAATGTAAGTAATCAACTGGGGAAGTTTCATAGTGATATCTGGTTGTTAAAAATTTTACCCTATTCACCTGTAGTGTCTCGCCTTCATTTGTCATTCTCGACTCAATGTGTCTTAACTTTCTTGAATTTCCCCTAGGGATCAATAAAGTATATCTATCTATCTATCTATCTATCTATCTATCTATTAACAATACAGTTTAAGAAGCTGTTTCATCGGCTGTCATTGTCACATTGCCTTTTGCATACTGTACTGATACTTTGTTAAAGTTAAATTTAAAGTTGACTGATACTTAGCACACATTTTCATCCAAAGTGACCTGCAACATTGAGGGTGGACCAATTGTCAGGTGGTGACATTAATGCTGCTCCACCAAGTCTTTACTTTTTCCTGATGTGCATATGCTGCTGTATACCTAACTCTGCATGGTGTTAGTCTAACTTCTGTGATGTTATGTTTTGTGTGTATGCTGTGTAGGTGCCAGAGGGAACCACTGCAGACCATCCGCGAGAGCATCTTGCAGGGGCTGAATCTCAAGCAGGAGCCCCAACACCAGAACACCGGGATGGCAGAGCTGAGGGAGCAGTGGAAGGCTGCCTTGAAAGTCAGTGGCCACTCAGGCCTCCCCATTCAGTCTCCTCTACCAATGACAGGTACATCAGCAGAGACAGCTCATTTAGTTTGCTATGATTAGAAAGTATTGTAACCATAGGGATCGATTTTTTAATATAATTTTAAAAGATTTCTTGAAAAACATTGTTAAATGTTGGCATTACAGGGAGTGAAGAATACCCTGATGCTCCTGCCACAGAACTGCAGTGTTGCATGCTCTCCTCACAGGTCTTCATCAAAGGTGAGAAACCGCAGACACTCCCACTTTGTAATTGTCAGCTTGTTTGTTGGTCTGAATAGCTACTCGATGAATAAGCTATCCTATTTAATTTTTAACTTTGGTTGTTGTTGCATTTTTCTTCCACAATTTTCCAACCTGTTCTTCAGATTTGGGCTGGGAGAACTGGGTCATCTACCCAGAGAGCTTCACCTTCAGCCAGTGCAGTGTTTGCAGCCCACAGTCAAAGCCCAGTGAGCCCCTCTGCCCAAGTGCACCCACCGCTGACGCCCCTTCACAGGTACTGTACTTCACACATGTGCCTCTGCCTCTCTGCCCACCCTAGGCAAAACTCTACATCCACGTGCTGCAGAGTGACCTAATGAACTAGATACATTCTAAAACATGTACTACCACCAACAGCACCGAGAGGACATTTCTTTATAGACAGAAGCATTTGGGTTTGGTCCAGAAATACTAAATGTGTTACTGACAGGACTGTCTTCCTAAATGTCAGATGAGAAGACTTTGAACACTGGAATGCTGGCAAAAAACCTCTTTGACACTGTCAGATATAAGCAAACTCAACATGAACTTTAAAACCAGGTTGCTCAATCAATTCATAGAGCAGAGAAACTGGCTTGACTATTGGGTCAGGTCAGTGTGTGCTTTGGTTCATTGCGCATGCACAACTACAATAAAATTACATAAAAGAAAGTAAGCATTGTACACTGTAACTAATATTGAAATGACTTGTCATTGTTTTGCACCCCTCCTACTTAGTACTTACTTAAAGATAGAGTAGGAGATAATTTCTGAAGCATTTTTTTTAAATTACTGGAGTTCTTCTGTACAACCTGATAGTTTTACAGAAGATCTATTATGAGATTATGAGAAGTATTATGAGATACTCTGACATCACAACAAAAAATATCAGTCTCCTCACTTCTGGATTTAAAGCCAATCCAATCATTATGTGTGGGCCGCGACAAATAAGGTACTCCATTCTGTCTATCCGGCAAGCTGTTAGCAACTTAGTTGGTTGGCAATGGGAAATTGCATTGCAACTAACAAAGTTGCTAACTTTTATCAACTATGGTTTTGGGAAACGCGCCCCAGGTCAGTTGTGTAAACAGCCTAGAGCATCAGTGGATGTGAGCTCCCACTATACAGGACTTGTACAGCACACGATGCGTCAGTAAAGTCAAGTCTTCAGAATAATTCAATATAATTAATTACAATAACCCTCAGTTAAAGACACCACTCACCCTAGCCACAGTATGTTTCAGCCTTCTGGATAGGGTATCACAGTCTCTTCAGTACACTTTCAAAATCAATCTTTTCTGGCTGTGTTTTCCGGGATCTCCAATTATACCTTTAATTAAAAGTTCAAGTGCATGATTTTTGGCCTTTTCATCTGTCAATCTAATGTAACCTTATTCCTCACACAGGTGCCCTGCTGCCAACCAGTCGCCCATGACCTGGTGCCCTTCTTCTACCTGGATAAGAGCGGCACGCTGGTCATTTCCTCTGTGCCTATGACTCGCCAGTGTGGCTGTGGGCAAGGATCTGATCCTCATTAGGTCAATGTTTTTAGGTCATTAGATCAATGTGATCTCTGCATCATCAATGAGAAAGGTACTGCATTAATAACAAATAGACAGGCTGCAACTTTCTGTCTGGTTTAGATATGTGGACTGAGACTCTTATATCTGATCCAAGTTACATGTATTTTGAGGTCATTATGATCATCTATCTCTGTAGGCTACAGATGTTATTTTTACTGCGGCTGTCTGCTGTTTCAGGAAGCACATAATCTGTTTTTTTTGGTAATTATCAAGTCCTAGGTTTCTCTGTTTTTTGGAACATGAAATATGAAATAGTACACCATGGAGCACTTGTATTTTAAAATCAGTGTGGAGACTAGATTAAATCTCCACATGTGCTTGCTGCTATTTTTTGGCCATATTTCATTCACTCGTACCATGAGTCTGCCAAGGAGGGAGAAGATACAGTTACTTTGTGTTCCTTGTGAGCACTCTGTAGCCATGCAAGCCAAACATTTTCTGTGTTTTGTTAACCCTCTAGCAACAGCAGTGAGGTCTATTAAAGGGAAAGCTGATTTTAATTAGTGACTGTGAAACAGGGCTTTTCACTAAATGCTCTATTTTTGGGAAGTGCCAGTATTGCTAAACAGTGTTGACTTAAATAGAAACCCATATTTGAAACTGCAGCAACCTATTGGGGAAAAATTAATAAAAACATCTGTTACTACATAAGATTTTAACATTTCAAGAATATCCACAAACGTGAAGTTGGCCTACATCACATTTAGCTGTAAGACAGTTTGTAAACCATGTTGTCACAAATATTTTTCAACATAGCTTAACTAAGGGGCATTTTGTTGTACTACATTAGAGAGCACACAGTCAAAAACATATATTTTTTTAACATACTGGCTACTTTGTAATTTACTCATGACTGCTTGTGAGTTCTAAAGAGGTGAACTGAGAAGTTCTGAAGGGTTGAAGCAGTTCCCATGACCTCAGTATGCCTACACTGGTTATATTATGTCTTTGTAAGTTCTTGAATATCCCAGATCACGTCGCTAGTATATGCACCCCTGGGTATAAAAAAAATAAATCTTGTTTACTTTTGGGGAACATGGTCTTCTGCTCTGTACTTGTTCTTTTCCTCTTATGTGTATTTATGGTGAATTCATTCATCTCTTTATTTTTGACTTTCAATTGTGTATTTAGCTCTTGTAGATGAGAAATTATTAATCACAAACACTAACAATTTCTTATTAGGTAATAGCTACTGTGTTTAAATACACCACATTTTGTTAACTTTGTATTACATAACTTTTCATGAATAAAGGCTGCATAAAAAATCATATGTTTGTCATCATTTCATTTTATTAGGATTTTGCTTAGAAAACAACATTTGTTTGTAAAAGCAGTTATTGTAAGAGATCGGGTACACTCTCTTTACTCAGCTGAACATTTACAATCCTGCTTGTATGGCTTTTAGTTTGAACTGCTGGAGTTATCTCTGGCATCGTTCCACGGCATTTGTCATGGCTTGTTGCGCACTTGTGGAACAGGGCACCAGCACTCTGCAGCTTCTAGTGTCTCTAAAGTTTTATTTTCCGTTACTTGTCTCTTTAAGTCTAAATAAATATGGAAAGACAGTTAAATTAACCTTTTTTATCATGTGACATTACTCTGGTGGAAAGAGTGAAGAAAAAAAGTAAATAGCTAAGGGCTCCTGCCCTTCCCTCGCTTAGCTCGTCTCTAAATCACTCTCGATGGGAAACTGGGGCAGAATGGCGGATTTATATTCTTTCTTGATTCACACTAGCATCTTGTCAACATTATTCATGGTTACACTGGCTGTGGACAGGGCCATGCTGTGTGAGGAGGACAGTCTCCTGGTGGAGATGTCCAGAGATGTGGAAATACCATCGGAGTGTGTGCTGAGCTGCACCGCACAGACGTATGGCAGAATGCTATTGAGGCAGGACATACAGACTGTCCGTTTCAAATGCTCTTACACAGGTGAGATTTTAAAACCTGCATAAAGTTAAACGTATAATATGAAGTTAAATAGTTTTATTGCATATAATTTTGCAAAACATTTAACCAAAGATGAAATCATGGTTCTTGAATTTCCTTCAATCTATCTATCAGAGACTTTGCATATCAGATTGTGAGGAACTTGCTAAGGCTATGCTTTGATGGAAAGTATTTTCCCCACAGGGGATAAAGGAGAGTACTGCTGGCCCACGCGCATCAGCTGCAGTGCAGGAGAGAGCTTGCTGCAGGCTTATGTCATTTTGCCCGTACACAAGTCAACTATCAGTGGTGAATCACCAGGACTTCAAACCACCTCGGTCACACACAAGAATCTGCTGAGACCTCACCGAGGACAAGTACCTCTTTCTGATGAATGTGGCCTGTTCTATAATGTCATGGACTACTTCGGGGGGACAAAGTGGGAGCCATTTTTCTGTGTTAAGGTGGTGCCACACCACCACATCCTGGGGGAGAGCATGCGATGTCCACCTTTCCTTGTGACAGTTTGGCAAAAGCAAAACCATTCCCCAGTCAACCATGGTGAAGGGTGACTGAGAGTTTGGAATCTGCATGGTCTTTGTGTTACGTAATACCTAGTAGGACATTTTCCTGTTCATGTCAAAGTGACCTGTTGTAATATTTTACTTAACAGAGAATTTGAAGTTCTATGGCTAGTCGTATTGAATGGTTGCAGAATGCTAGGCCTATGTATAGTCTGATTAAACACCATTTATACAAGGAATGTTAACTCTAACTTCTAATAGAAAAATCTTAAATGTAAAAAAAGGGTTTGGACAAGAGTCTTGGACAGACCATGGACTCAAAGACCTTTATCATAATATTCCATTTGAGATGGGTTGGTAAAACTTTGTTTTTTCCTAGTCAGAGTTTTACTGACTAAGTCAGACTTAGGAACTTCTTTGATACCTAGGAAAATTGGAATTGGAAAAACTGTAAATGAAGCTGCTGAGAATTTGTGTTACTGATAAATAATTCTGTGTTCATGTTTGATCCAAGCAAGGAATTTTGTGACTTCTTGTGAAAAAGTAGTGACTGAATGTCTCTGAATAACACTAAAAATTATAACCTATTGAGGTACTAACAAGCAAACATAAATAAAACCATATCATTTTGTACTCATTTGGGATTTTCAGTTCAAGCCAGGACTACCTAACTTTCCTTTGACTGTGCTGCCCTCTACTGTCCATGTAGAGCACATAATCTTAAATGACTATATCTAGTTTTTCCACAGGATGGAGCCCTTCTATATAGAACAACACAAGTCCTGCTGAGCGTAGAGAATATATTTAACCAAATCCACACTATTTTAGCCTAGCCTCCTCTGTCTCCTCAAAAATGGGACCCAAGGCTCATTATGAGTGGACATTCTGGTGGGGGATTTGGATGAAGTAAAGGCATGGAAACGTGAGAACACGGAAGATGACAGACACACTCACTAGCCTAACGCTAGCACAGAGTGAATGAGAAACAGAGAAACATCTTTGAGTGTGTGTGACTCATGTGGGTTAGGGAGTCAAACATCTGACAGTGTGTCCTCAGTGCATTTCCCAGATGTGTGCTTGTGTAAACAGTGCCCCACAATCCCTTACCCCCCCCCCCCCCCCCCCCACCCGAATTCCCTCTATCTGTCATATGGTGGGGAAGAGAGGGGAAACCTGGCAATGCAGAGTGTGCAGGCTCCCCTACTTTACAAGGTTTGAGTTACAGCCTGAGCTTTGCCAGTGGTGAAGTGAAATAGTTTCTGGCACCCTCTGATAAACCACCAGGGACTTGGGAAGCGGGCTGAAAGAAGATGTGGGATTGGACTATGGGATTCAATTTCTTTTTTTGCCTTTCCATTCTACTTGCACACATTCTTTATATTTTTTTTCTACTGCCACACATAGCAAATGGCACTATACTAACTGGCTGTCTTTCATATAATGGCCATCACATTGGAACCACCACCCCTCCCAACCCCCCCCCCCCCCCCCCCTCTCCCTCTCTAGTGTTTGGCAGCCTGCCAGCCGATCTGCGGAGAGTGTCCAGTGTCTGACCTTTCTCCTTGACTGAGTCACTGGGCGTATTAATGGCTGCACGTGTCTGTGCCCATGCTTGCTCCGACTGAGCTGTCCCCCTCTCAGCCAAACACAGGCTCACAGCCATCCACCAATCTGAGACACGGCCCACTGACATGTAGAGGAAAGCATGCAGCTGATTGGTCCTCTCAACCACCTGCTTTGATTCTGTTGCTGACAGGAAATATTATCATGACATGCTCCCAAACAACCACACAGGCACAAATTCCCAAACACATGCACACACTTGAGTAAACACACACACACACACACACACACACACACACACACACACACACACACACACACATCCGGATGTAGTGTGCTGCTCACATGCTTGTGGTGATTACTGTAGTTACTACACAAACTCTTTACTCCTTATGCAATGGCAAGTACTAAGCTGCACTAAAACCAAGAAACTAAATTACCACACTATTATTGATAGAGTATAAACAAACATTTTGCCAAGGCTGTTCAGATGGGAACCTGCCTTGACCCCAGGAAGTTCCTGGAAGTTTTTTGGAAAAGAAAAAAAGTGTTCAAATCTGAAAAGCGGAAAAGGACTAGTACAAACACAGGCTGTGTCTAGAGCAGACGGTGGGAACAGGAAAGCCTTTTCTCTACTCACACACCCCACCATACCCCATACCACTACTCTCTCTCTCACACACACACACACACACACATCATCCTGCAAGAGAATACTTAAGGCACACAGTGCACAGCATGTTAAATTCAACACTCACTTTTTTAGTTTGTGGGCTTCTGCTTCAGGCTTTATAAATAAAAAAAACAGCACAATACAAATGCTGGAGATGTCTGAGGTCACATACATTTATTTATTTTTATTAGGAATTCTAATCCCAAATCTATTTCCTAATTCATCTAACTGAGGCACAGATATGCTTCATTTTGAGCTTTAACTTTATGACTTACACTTATTATAATCTATCTTCATCACTCTAAGACATACAGTGTAATGTTTCTACAATCTCCTATGCACTTCCTATACAGTTCCAAAGCCTGTGTTGTTCATTACCACATGCCTCCATATGTTGCTCCTCTCTCCAGAACTAAATTCAGTTCCATGTCCTCCACCAGCCTCTAGTTTCTTCTCGCAGTGAAATGGTCCTGCATGAAGCCCTCCTACCCTGACGTTGCTATTTAACCCATCAGTGGGATACATATAAGTAAGTAAGTATAAGTATATATACTCTTTTGATCCCGTGAGGGAAATTTGCATTTATCCCAATCCGTGAATTAGTGAAGCACACAGTGAACACACAGTGAGGTGAAGCACATAATCCCAGCGCAGTGAGCTGCCTACAACAACAGCGGCGCTCGGAGAGCAGTGAGGGGTTAGGTGCCTTGCTCAAGGGCACTTCAGCCGTGCCCACTGGTCGGGGTTCGATCTGGCAACCCTCCGGTTACAAGTCCGAAGCGCTAACCAGATGCAGACGGGAGCATGACTGAATCTAAGTCGAGGGAACCTTGTGGGAAGTCATTGTACATAAGGATTGGTCCTTAGACTTGAACTAAGATATTGCACTCTGTAGTCTCTCTCTCTCTCTCAAATATATATACACAGAGAAGCAGAAACGTTTATTTTAGTTTATCACATACCATTTTCCAGGGTTGTTGTTTCTATCTTTTTTATGGGTTGAGCAGGCAGCAGACATAACCAAAAATGATCTAATAAGAAAAGTCAACAGATCTGGCTCATGGCTTCTTGGTGATATCTCTCCCAAGAGGTAAGGTCGATGAATAATTATGATAAGTGCATTAATATGAAAGAGCCAACCACAGACTATATGTGATTTAAACAAAGCACACAACTTGGAGCAAGCTAACAGCTAATGTACTTAGTTATGAATGTTGGTGTCTTACAGTAGTTCCATTAGTGCCTTTGATACTTGATTTGAGATTTGTTGAATTCCCTGTCATGCTCTACACTGGCAATATAATATTTTGGATTTTTAAGAAATGTATGTGAGCATTTCAGCTAATGGACTCCCTGCCTTTCAGTTGACAGGGTAGTCATTGGGAGGACAGCCTAGGAAATGAAACCGATGTGTGAAACACTGAGGCCAAAATGCACATTTATTTTTGGTCAAAATTATTAACAACAGACCACTTATAGGTCTACATTTCTAGGTATACCTCTTTTTGGCCGTCCAAGTGGCCATAAGACTTTGAAAGTTACATCTTCACTGTGCATACAAAATGTCCATTCACTTTGTACAGATAGGGGTTCACTGGGCTATTCTTGTGAACTTACTCTGACTTCAAAAATACCTGATACTCAATACCCCCTATCATAGCCCCTGGGTGACTGGTCCTGCCTCTGGTTGGCATGGTTTAATGTGTGCCAGGGTGTATTAGTGAGTAAGAGATAGTGTATGTGTGTCTGAGAGAGAGAGAGAGAGAAAGGGAGAGAGAGAGAGAGAGAAAGGGAGAGAGAGAGAGAAAGGGAGAAAGGGAGAGACAGACAGAATGGGCGCCTGCCTTTCCAAGATTCTGGGATTTGCAGCTCTGTGGTAGGAGGTGAGGAGAGATGGGGCTTGAAGGGCTGACTACTCATCGGAGCTGTATTCACACATCCCCAAAACAGGCCTGTGGATGAAGAAGTGATATTTCCACTTTACAGTAAGATATGAACTCAAATTGAGATTCTGCTCATGGATGAACATATTGAGTTTATAAAAGCGTATTCTCCAAAATGCATTATGAAACTTTCCATCACATGTACCTTCATTTATAAGCTTGATTTGACTTTAACTGCAGCACTGAAGTCGGTCTATAGTCAGGCTATAGACAGCAAAGTAAAACAAAATGCAGTTGTCCAAATATGTCAGTGGTGACAGTGTTTGTGTTAATGGAGTATTTGACCAACTATGCCATGTCGATGTAGTTATTATGTTTTCTGTTGCACACAGTCACTGTGTGCATGGACATGTCTGCATGCCATTATTTATCAGTGGACTTTAACTTGTGAGGAGTGGTTACCTTATCTTTATCTTATAGCATTACTCCGCGATAGGCCTATTGGATGTGTGTGTGGACAATAGGACATACTACTGCAACATCACAGTGCATGAATTCACTGCACCAAAACTGAAAACGTGCCTATGATAGCGCAATGCATGGATAGGACAGAATGCACAGTTTCACTCAAGAAATCTGAATATCAAGATTGCAGAGCGCTGGTTACTAAATCACAACTGTACTCCTGGTGCAGGACAGAGGTATCAGCCCTGACTTCTGAGTTTGTTTTGCAACTGCTTTGTTATACAAATGTGTTTTCCATCTGATCTAACACTAAGCACTTTAAGATCAAATAACAACAGTAATACATTGAAGACTAGACCAAAACCTTCTAATCAGAGGGCACAATTTTACACACAAGCTGCGTTTTAAAGACTCTCTTCCATGGTTTTTGTTTTGAGGGCAGAATTAGACTAAAATTACAAATATTAATGTTGGCCTACAGATCAGCCTATAAAACACCTTTGAAATTCAATGGCAGAAGAAAACAAGACAGCATGTGAGCTTTTGGCCCTTTAAATATCACATCATGGCTTTCCTCTAAGAACTTTCTTCATTCTGATACTACATTCTGAGGCTACACATGCGATTTACAAGAATACATGACCTCTATATATTTTTACTGTAGATTGCCTATATTCCTTAACAGAAAGATGTCTCTTCTGACTCTACTGACTCATGAAGAGTTTGCCAAGCTTGGTCAGAATAACATGTCCATAATAGGAACGATATGGCCGTACCATTCCTCTGGACAGGGGTGCTGATGTAAAAACTTATTTGTCAGAGTTACCGAATTGACATTTATGGTGACTACGTTTCATCGTGGTTAATTAGGAGATCAACTATGCAGGTGTTGAAACTGTTGTCCTGGCGTGTGTTTCATTTTTGCGTTGGTTACGAGTCCAGTCTTTGAGAAGTGTAATCAGCGCACTAGAATCCACTAGATCCCCGGATGACTGGTGGAATAGAACAACCCACGGTGTTCAGGGATCAAGAGCCTAGCCATCCTGCTACAATAAGTTGAGAACTATGAAAGAACAGTCGTAGAAAAACATTTTGTATTATATGTTCGATGTTTTTCAACAGCTTAACCATGTAAGATAGGGCATTCGATCAGCTACGGACCAGCGAAAACCCATGGCAAGCAACTTGAAATTTGGCTCGTAAAGCGCACTATGGCTGCTTGGCCAAGGTAAGTAGCTAGCTGCAGTTAAATTCATTTACCCTGCCAACAGGCTAGCTTATTGACATTTGTAGCTATGAAGTTTTGATTGTGTCTTCTAGCTTGTTTGATAAGCATGACGTCGATTAATGTATATCCGTGTTGAAAACGGTCTGATATCCTTTTTATCTGAAACAATGATGAAAACGACTTCTTTCGTGAAATCTAGAGATGGAATCACCTGGAACAAGGTCTCTTGTTTTACTCCCAGCTGTTTTGCA
The DNA here is from genome assembly GCF_018492685.1 of Alosa sapidissima. NCBI lineage: Eukaryota > Metazoa > Chordata > Actinopteri > Clupeiformes > Clupeidae > Alosa > Alosa sapidissima. Next base: position 9,811,435 of record NC_055969.1, read on the forward strand.
CTAACCTATCCCAGCTATCGTTAAACCACCAAACGTTGGCAAGTCAGAAGGCTGTGTTTGTTCGTTGTCTAACGAGCAATAGCTAGGTTAACATTACGGACATTATAGTGTTGGCCAACATAATTTTATTCCAGGCCAGTTGAAACTTGTCCAGTTAAGTTCATTTTTCAGACTAGCAAGAGGAACATATTTTTCGTTCATGAAGTAGGCTACTGTAGTTAAAATAAGTTTTTCTCCTATCATGTGAAGCTTGCTTTACATGCCTGGAGAGCTGACATACTTGGACTTATTCTTTTAATTGACATAGTTTAAGAAACAAAACAGAAAACTGATCAGGATATAGTTTGCCTTTTTTTTTTCATTTTTATGTATTCATTTAAATGTGTTCAAAAACTTAGTTATTCAAACATATGTGTGCACGCGCCATAATCTATTGATGCTTGGCTGTATTTATTTTTTTTATCACCTTAAATGGAAATTATGGGATACAATAGTTAGCTATTCAGTTGGTTGCTAGCTAGTTGGTTGCTAAAAAAAACAAAAAAACACACACATCCATTTCTAGTGTCAACAGCTAATGTTATACAGCTTGCCAGTATTACGGTATCAGATATTCATATGTAGGCCTACTTTCATTATGTGTCTTCTATGTTAGGCCTAATTGTAGTATTCGTTCGATTAACTTACCTGAAATTTGGAGCCATTTTGCATTTGGAAACAAGCCAACAATGTGTGGACCACCTTGGAAGGTTCCACAACAGCCACGTTATAATGTAAGATAAGTCAATTACCAGTGCATAGGTGCTTCACATGGCGTTGTCTTTCATGGGTTGACCTTATGGCATTAATAGCAGCCAGTGTGTCATGACCAGGTATCCAACTGGTAAACAACTAAACATAACTATTTCAAAATATGTCGAGGTCTGTATTGAACGAACCGTGGGCCTTGACTGAGGGACACTTGGGTGCTGGAAATGGCCTAAGCAGCTCAAGCTGTATGACACTATAACGTCAAATGGCATTCTTACCTGAGTGAAGTAACCTACAGTATAATGTGATTCAGATTTTGTGATTTTTCAAACAATGCTTGCGTTCAACGCATTACAGATATGATCTGTCATAAAGGTTTTAGCTTTTAATAGCCTAATAATGGGTTTAATTTTTGAAAATTGTGATGGGTGCATAGCCTATGCAGCATAGTTTAATGATCAGGGCTTGCAACATGCAATTTCATAAAGAACTTAAACTACATTATGTGGCTTTAGTTACTCTATCAACTGTGTTCAGGCCTGCTTGTAGATAGCCAATGTCATATTTGCTTTTTTACAGTAGACATGGAAGTGAAACAACTAGGCCTAAAAGGTGAATTTGGCTCCTTTACATTTCATTACAAATATAAACATAGCTTGTTTAAAACTATATGGGGATCCATTTCACTGCCTATTTTGAGTAAGATGTTTGGTGGTTATGGTCATGCCTTAGCTCAAATTGGCTCTATTTAAGTCTTTTTTTCTCTGTTTGGTAGGAGTTTGAGCACATTTAAGTAAAAGTGTGCTTGGAGAGAATTTGTTTCCCAGAAGTGTCATTTTATGTGACAGTTTTGAACAGCGCTCAATAGTATTTAGTAGCATTTAATTCTACTTTACCGCCTGCAGTTCCTGTTACATGCCTAATTATTTTTCAAGACAGGTAAAAGAGTGAAATTCAGAAATTTCCCTGGCTGATAATTACGACATGCTTTCTGAGATGAATAGTCCTGTCTCGGTTTAAATGGCCATAGCAACAGAGAGGATTGATAAGGTGGTACTTTCACGTAGCAGTGCTTCCTTGTCATCTGACGCTCAGAGTGTAGAAATATAAAGTATCCCCATGAGTTTGGTCTCTACCGTGAGCTTAAACGAGAGAGAACGATTGAGGTCAGCAGGTGAGGGTGCTCCACAGGGCACTTAGCTAAGAGAATGAGCTGCCTGCTTTATCTAGGCCACTTTTCAGCTCTAAGGTGACCTGTTCTTTCAGTATATGATATTGCATTCACATTTCCTTCCCTTATTCTCTCTGGTGCACACACAGAAAGATTAATTTACTCACACAGGATTCATACACAATCAACTCTCTAAAATGGTCTCCCCCCCTCTCTTTATGAAATGCCCCCAAGCTGTGTGGGCACACACACACACACACACACACACACACACACACACACACACACACACTGTTTTTGTGTATGGCTTCACTCACTCTAGTAGTATGTTTGCTCAGTCAGAAAGAATACTCATGACGATAGTTCTGCCACTACCACATAACAGATTGATTTCGCCTTCTCTCGACCTGTGAAAGCCTGAGGTTTATTGAAATGAACTTTTGTCTGTCAATGGGAGCCTTGACACCTGGGACATTTCTAGCTTTTGCTGTGTATTTCACCATCTTTCAGCGAAATGTGTCAATAACTGAAACATTTGGAAACGAGCATAGCCAAGGGCACTGGTGTGCATTAGGTGTTCTCTGCTTTCAGTTGAATTGAGAATGTTTTAACACACCCTTACTATGAATGTATTCTCAGCAAGGTACAATCAATACCTTTAGTTGATGTTTGTTTTTCACTGGTGGAATGGGTTGTCAGGTTCTTGGTTAATCCTATTGTCACACAAAATCCTATATTTTCTGACTAGACACAGGTAAACCTGTGAAAGTGCCATGTCTGTGTTTTGCGATGTTGTGCCGGCACACCTCCTTAACAACACCTGCTGCAGCTTCCACCCTTGCTGGCAGATTGCACAGCCCTCAGTCAATAACGGCTGCAACTAATGATTTTTTTTAATATAAAAAAACGTTCCCCAAAGTTTAAGAATAGGCCTATGTCCTCAAATGCCTTGTTTTGGCCACACATCAAATATATTTAGTTTACTGTCATTAAGGAGTAAATAAAACAGAAAATATTTAAGTTTAAGGAGGAATAATCTTTAAGTTGCTCCAGACCAAAGCTGTGTAATTTATTTGTCACCATTTTAGAAAACATGGGTAAAGAAATGTTACTTTATACTCTGTTAGATTGTTATTTTAAAGCCACCATTTTGGCTTTTGGACACGCACACCCCTTTAAAAAACCTGCCCAGTGTTTCCCATACATTGACTTATTTGTCGCGGCCCACCACAATATCAACATTGACCACCACACAATGATTTTCCAGGGTGTACTAAATTGTGCTTAAATCTGGTTAGCATCATAACCACCCTGTGCTAATTTGTTAAAAACTGTTGTATTCAAGTTAATTCTGCAAACCAACCACCACAAATGGAATTAAATTCTGTGGGAAACACTGCTGCCTGTGTGGATATGCACGTGAACGTGAAAAACACACCTGCCAACACTCCCAATTTTCTCCTGAGTTTCTCCTGTATGCCATCAAGGCCAACTCCCTGCACCCTCATGTTCTGTTGTTTGTCCCAAAAACGTGCATAATTTGCACAGTTGCCCCAAGCTAATTTTCTTATGGATGACGGATCCATAACTTTTATGTGTTTCTCTGTCGCCCAAGTTACTACATTCATAAATACACTGACAATTTCAAACTGGCAACCAACAACCCGATAAAAGCTGAAGGGGAAAAAAAAACTCCTGTGTTTCATAACCTAAATGTTTGTAGGTGTGGGTGTGTTGGCTTCTGTGTGGGTGTGTTGGCTTCTGTCTGTAAGTGGATTCTCCTGAGTGATGTGTGGTTGTGTGTGACTGACAAGCTGCCCTTTGACCTCATTGCAAAAGGGGCACAGAGTGGTGGAGGGGGCTGGACTGCTACGTCAGCTCCCTCTGAACACAAATCATGGGGGAGGGGTGGGGAGGAGTGTGGGGCATCTAAACTCTGCATCTCCAGCACTATTGGGGGCTCCTGACACACTTCTGCTGTTAAGAAAGGATGTTTGTTTCTGTGTTTAATGTGTCCTTAAACTCACCCACACACTGGAGACATTTTGTAAAATTAATGTTGGTTGGACTGTGTGCAGTTATTCTGTGTGCAGTTATTCTGTGTGCAGTAGCCTTTGTGCCATACCTGGCCTTTCTTGGCAGATGTTTTTATATGCCCTTTGTGTGTTATGTAAGACTGACCAAAATGGAGGTGACCCTTTTTCCCAACCTCATGTCAATTATCAACCAGACACAAAACTTAAAAAAAAAAAATGTCTGGCCTTGTGCAAATGTGTGCATTTTCTTTGCAATCCATACCGAGGGAAGGATGTTTGTTGTGGTGGAGTTGAGCAGAATGAGGTGTGGATCTCTGCAGAGGGCTGCTCCAGTGGGCGAGCGGAGCTGCTTTGTGGACTAGGAGCGGGAGGGGGGGGGTGAGTGCCTGCCTGCCTGCCTGCCTGCCTGCCGAGCAGATTGACCCTCGCTGCTTATTCTCTGGCAATGACTAATGACAGTCTGGGACAACGCAGTTTGTCAGCACATTCTGCATATTGTGGACTGGGTTGAGCCAGACCCAAACATCACTCCTGCTGCTGCTGCTGCTGCTGCTGCTGCTGCTGCTGCTACTGCCTCTTCACAGAAAAAAGTCTGCTGCAGGCACTTGTGCAACTGGAGAGACTTGCATTTGGCTTAACTGCAGTCAGTCCTGAGCATTTTACAGTCCAACTAGGAACACTTTTTTTTTTTGGACACTTATGGACTATGTGAAACTTACTATTCGAGCTAACTTTTACTATTTGCTTGCTTATGGTGTTACTTAAATATATGTCCTTTCCCATCCTCCATGGGCATGTAAACACACAAGCCACCAGCCTTTTTATAGAAGCATACGATGCATTGTCCCTCTGAATGTGGTGTAGGAAGTGCTTTCTCCAGTGACAAATTAAATGGCTGACATTGTTTACACTACTCACAAAAAGTTAGGGATATCTGGGTTTTGGGTGAAATGTAATGTCTCAGTACAGAAAGTACTGAAACATAGAACTGTTGGAAATGCCCATTCAAAAGTTTAGATAAGGTCACATTAAGTTCACCTGTAAAGTTTATAGTGGATTTTAGGTTCATCCTGAATGTTCACCCGAAAGCCTAATATCCCTGACTTTTGTGAATAGTGTATATAAGGGCACTGTTTGGGAATGTTGTGAAACAGGAAAAAGGACCGCCCGAAAACAACAACCAACGTAAATGAAAACATTTGAATTGGCCACATGTGATATCAACAACCAAGCTCATTCAGTTGTAAACCACGCATTCTATTCTCCAGGCACACTTTCAGTGGGAGAGGGGAAGCCAGTACTGTTGAGAAAGTTCCCGCTCTGTCAGGGGCCGGCAGTCTCTCTCTACATGTGTGAGTAATGGCTGCACATTGTCTGTTATCTAGGCCACCTCACTTGTTGCTATGGAAGCATCAGGGCCAGGCAGGGTTGTAGAGGTTTGGGGAGGGGGTGGCGACTGAGTGTTTTCTCTCTCCCTTTCCCCCCACCTCATAACATTTTAGTGGCTTGGATGTCAAGGATGTTGACAACATGTTTTTGCTACACTTTTGAAATGTTCAAAACAATGTTTTTCATTTTGGAAGAGAGAGAACCTGTAGCCCACATGCTCATTGACATTACTGAGCTCTCATATTTTTTTTTCTTATTTCTGCATGAGATGGAGACATCCATTGTGTGCAAAGCTCATGTAGTGGCATCCTGGTACCCTGTGTAATACCTTGGACAACTCTGCTGTTCTCCTCTGTCCCGTACCGCATACACAGGCTCTCGCTTCACCACCTCTACAACTTCCAGCTCCTTCTAATCCTACGAGGATGGTTCCTACTTACATCAATTCTCTGTTTTTGTCATCTCCCGAGAAACTGAGACTTCCTGCCTGTCTATAGCATGAGGTGGTGATGGGGGCAGGTATCACTTTCCCTTAACTCAGAGTGCCTGAGCGGCCATCCCTGCTGCATCCCTGTGAGGGCTTTGTTTTCGGAGATTTCTGTAACGGTTTGCCTCCCAACAGGAGTGTTGGGTTTGTGTGGCTTGGCTGTGGTTTGTACACGTGACTGAGGCTTGAAAGTGGTTTGTCTACCAGCTAACATGTCAGACAGCGCAGATGCTGTGCCTTCAAATAGTCAAATAAAAATTGTCACCATACCCCACTTTTGCTGGCTTCAACAGTGTGGTGAACTGCAGATAGCTACACTTGCAGAATAATGCTGGTGCCCCTTTCTGTCAGGAGGTGCACATGATTTGTTTTTTTCCCCCTTTTTGATTGTGTCAATTGTAAAAGGGTGTGTGGTGCAGCCCCTTTGTAAACAATTCTTTTTTTCAGTCCTTTTGTCTTCCTCAGGTGATGTCGGGAGGATTTGGGGGAGATGTTTGGGGTTTCAGTAGGGGTGGATGGGGAGGGTGGGGGTGGTTGGGGCAGATGTTGCGAGTGCAGCAGAAGCCCCTCAGGGCACTGTCAGTAATTACTTCTGTCTGAGGCGATGATTGGCACTCATTCCCCCAAGATAACAGGAGCCGTCTGACACACACACCACCACTACCACCACCACCACCACCACCACCTCTCTAACACACACTTACACACACACACATCTCTAATGCCTCCGGGCGTCTCTTGAAGCATAGGTCAGTGTGGATTCAGAAACTGATGAGTCTTTACTGAGCCAGCGTTAAAGCTGTGTCTTTTCTCCAGTAACCAGGCAGTGGTTGGATCCCCAGCCTAACGTGGGTCTTAATTAGATGTGCCTGCCTGAGCCATCCCCACAGGAATCTGGGCTCTGTCAGCCAGTTGCTCGCTGATGGGGACTGTTCGCTAGCTGCGGCAATCCTGAAGTTCATAACATGCTGGGGATTAAATCACCAACCCCAGGATTCATTAGGCTTGAAGCTAATTGCATCAGTGCAGTTTTGGCTGATCTGATAATTGGCCCTGTCTTCACCTATCTATTTTTGCATTTTAATTTTGCCTGCTTATGGGCTGTCTCCTGACATATTGTCATTTGCTGATGGCTTGTTGCCTTACTGTATTGTCTGTCTAGAGCTTTTCACTCAAGGACCTTGTGTGCTTGGAGATGAACAGTTTATGATCTCAAGGAAGTCGATTGTAAACGGTACAAGGACCAAGTTGACTTAACATGTCAGAACATAATATCTAACCTTTAGGTGTGGGAAGCATTGTAACAGTAGGTTATCTGTGATGTAGGTTAATGTGACCCAAAATGCAAATGGACTCACCAAGGGGAAATGCTCTTGTACAGTAATTTCCTGTTTATTAGCCACGTTGTGTATAAACCGCAGGACAGTGTTTTATGCAAGTTAAAAAAACAAAACCAAATCAATACCATATTAACTACCCCCGTGTATTAACCTCATAGCTGACAAAATTTAGCAAAATCAATGTATAAACCTCGGCTAATAGTTGGGAAATTACGGTAGTGCATAGGTGAAACATTTGGAATCTGTTGAAGATGTACCATATTTGTTATGTGAAAGCCATGGCTATATGGATACATGTCTTAATATTAAAGGTTGTATCAGCGATAGCGGGGATACGTCACTTCTGTTGATGTTCAAACAAAACAGAGAGCTAGCACGCTACTCACTCCCTCTCCCTCCCGTGCAATTAAAACTCTCCTAAACGCGCATCTCGTCGGTTATTGGTTGAAACACTTTATTTTGCTTTTGAGGGGTTGCCAACCCTTGTTGGTAGCAATTGTTTTTGTGTACAGATCTCTGAGCCTAGGCTGCCTACAGAGATGCGTTTTTTTGACGGCCTGCTTATGGGGCAGGCAGCTAGCGGATCGTTAGGAAAGATTAGATGAATGTGATCATTTATGTTTGGGCCTTTTTTGGGGCCTGAAATCGCTGATACAACCTTTTAATGCTTTCTCTTGGCCACAGTTTGCACATGGAGGAGAGGAACCTGCTGCGGCAGCGTGAGTGGGAGCGCAGGAACCAGGAGGCCCAGCAGCAGCAGGAGCAGTACCAAGAGAACGCACCCCTCTTCGGGGAGCCCTATAAGGTGAGAAGGGAGGAGTGGTGGACCTTCCCCCGAGGCCCTCGGTGTCTCCTAGCTGTGGCTCAGGGCTGCTGGTAGTGATGGGGCTCATAGTTATGTCTTGGTAACCTTAATTTCCCCCAACAGTTCAACTTCCAGGTTGGCTCATCTTCACTGACCGCTGCTAAAAAGGGAGACAAAGTCATGTTGGTTTATCCTGTACAATTGTTAATATGAAGATTTTGTTGACAAAAAGTTCTGCATTTTGTACGTATTTGCTCATGCAAAATAATGAGTCTTGGAGACTCTTTTATATATGAAAATCCAGCTCATTCAGTACAAGCCTAATGATGGTCTGGAATTTAAAATAACTCTACCGGGAAGCCAAGATTTCAAGATGTCAGATCAAGATATTCCATAAGACAAGGTTGCATAAGTGTAGAAGCAGGTTAGGCTGGGTCTTGTTTTCACAAGCTGTACAAGAGGACATAAATGCATGTCTCTGAACGACTGAAGGAAGCAGTGCAGTAAGATGGAGGGAGAGAGAAAGGGAGAGTTTGCTTTGGCTCTGCTTTGCTGGGGGGTGTAGGCGCCTGTTCGTGAGCTGAGCTCTGAGTGGGGATTTAATGAGGCCTCCAGGAGCCCCCCTCTCCCTCCCCCCCTCTCCCAATGTCAGCTGGGGGGGGGGGGGGGGGGGGGTGTAGAGCGAGGCTCCCAAGGGTCTGTGGGGAGCGGGGGCTCTTAAAAAGAGGAACGTGAGCAGCCTGAACTCAGTTCCTCCCATCAGGGCCCATCAGTGGCAACATCCTGCCAGGCAGCCAGAGCAGCTAATTAGACTAGAGAGAGAGAGAGAGAGAGAGAGAGAGAGAGAGAGAGAGAGAGAGAGAGAGAGACAAAAATGGAAGTGCATAGAGAGGGAGAGAGAGAGAGAGACGGACGCACATAGAAACTGGCAGAGCCAAGCTCACAGGCACACAGATTTATGGAAATGTAGGGAGAGATGCATGTACAAATCGGGGTTTGTGAAGGACGACCATCGGGATGGATAGATTTAGAATCAAAATACTAGGTGATGAAGGGAATGTGTGGTGTGGTTTGGAGTCTGCTGGTGACTTGCAGGATTTGTTTGGAGTTGCCATTTGTGTCAGGGGAGGGAAAGAGAGGGCTATTTATGTTCTCTGAGCTGTGAGCTCTCGTAGGAGACCAGTGTCAAAGTCTAGTGTGTGTCTAAACAGAGACAGGAGAAAGAACATAGATTTTTTGTTTGTTCTGTCCCATATCTCCAGATTGTGTACTGCAATTTCTCAAGTCAACGCAGTCTAAAATGTCATCAGTTTTTTTGTTTTCAAACGTCGGCCTAATTTTAGTTGACAAAAGCAAGTTCAGTTGAGCAGCAAGCCAGGATGTCGGCTATCAAAAGAAACTACAGGAAGTGCCCCGCGTCTGTTGCCAACCAGCCAGTTAGCCTGTTTCCCCCTCTAACCCAGGCCACTTGAAGGCCATTTGCAAGCCACTCACAGGTGGCCTTTGTGCCTTTTAAGTCGGGGCTGGCCAGGCCAAATCCCCACCACGTCAGCTGGGCCAGAGAAGGGCGTAAGCTTTTCAGCTTGGATGTGCTCCGTAAATTGGCTGTCGATGACACAGCAGGATTAGAACGTTTAAATGGGCAGGTCTGCCATTGAGTAGCACTACATGTGTCCTGTGGTCTGTTCGGGCGGTGGGTGCAACAGGAGGACTTAAACCTGCTGTCATTTTAATTATCGACAGTTTAACGGAATGGCCACTTAATTTGTACGACAAGCACATTCAGGAAATCTAATTACGTTAGCCTAAGCTCATGTTTGTAGAGGGATTTTTACAGCATTCTTTGTAAAAGCTGCTGAGTAAAGGTTTACTTCACAGCTTATTGCAGGAAAACGGAGACAATAAGAAAGTGATATGTGAGGAATAGCATGCAGCCAGCTAAGCATTATAGCAAAATGAGCTCTGGCAGGATAACCAGGCTGCAAAGCAGAGGGTCTTTGAGGAGTTTATTTTGTAGAAATCACTGGCTGGGTATACACCATTGGTTATCATCCAATAATTTGAAAAAATATTAGTCTTTAACCATTTTATAAATTTTATATTTATTCTAGACCTGGTAAAACCTGACCTGGATAACCCCTTTAGATGAAGCATCTTGTTTTCAAGGGGGTGCTCAAGACATAAAACAAAGACAATACAGCACATGTACATTCACACTTGCTAAAGCTCTAAATTGCACCCATGGTAGAACAACAATTAAATATGCATTTTACTTGGTGTGTTTTGCTTTGTTTATTGTAAGAAACCAGTGATCTGCCTACATTATTTGAAGCTTTATGAGCTTGTGCCCCTGATCAATCAGATGGTATTGCACAGAACCTTTGAGTAATGACTATTTGTGCATGCCCTACTATATAGCTGTTCCAGAGATGTGAACAAGTGAGCATAGAATTGAGAGTATGATTGGTGCTGTGCCAAAGACATGGTCCCTCCTGAAGAGCTGAGAAGGCTGTGAGAGGAAAACAGGACCGGCTGTTTGGGGTCAACCTCTCTGTGGGACTTTGTCTTCTGAGATAAGCGTAGCCAGTGATTGGCACAGCCCTGGGGGGCTGCTGTCTCCTCTCCCTCCTTTAATGTTGCTCTAGCCCTTTTAAAGGTCACATACAGTGGCTGTCATAAACGGTAGAGCATGGTTTTGATTTGCCTCTGAATGAAGACCTAGTATATGGAAGTAAGGCTGGATGTAAACTATGAAGAAAGCCCAAAGGATGTTGAACTCCCTGAAGTGACAATGTATTTTTCCATTTGTCATGCACTACATAGTTAATAATATAACATGTCATTTGTTTCACAGAGATGTAGTGGTTATGTCACAAAAAATAGATCATACTGGCAGGAAAAACCACTGTCGGTTTGGTTGCCTACCATAGCACGCAACATGGCACACACTATGAATATGCTGCCATTTCAAATTCAACTCAAATTCAAAATTTACTTGTGTTCTAAAAAATGAAATGATTTGCCACATCAACTACTGCACTTCTGTAAGAGGCTATGAAAACAGTTAATTACTTAACCAATAGGATAGGTATGAGGAGTCAGATTCTGAAACCCTAGCAGAGGCAAAATTGTTAACATTTTGATAACCCAGCTCTACTAATTGTGAAATTTGCAGTTGTTAAATAACAGGGTTCCCACGGGTCATGGAATTTCTGGAAAGGAAAGCAGTGCCATGGTAATGTTTGGGCTCTCTGCTAACATTTACCAAAGTCTCACAGCTTGTTAGGGCCATGGCAACAATTATTTTAATTTTCAAAGTAGACGAAAGCTGTAAGAAGGCTAAACATTCACTGATTTCATGATTAAGAAATGGAATCTAACCGGAATGGTGGAAGTCGATTTGAAAAACTGAGAGAACTGCTTGTAGGATTGCAAAAAAGGCAAAACCCCTGTTTCACTGCTTCACCTTCAGGAAGATTGAGCTCAGGAGTGGTGGTGCACTAGCCTGGAAAATCCAGACCCTGGTAATCTAGAAAGATTAAGGGTCTGGCCACGAACAATGTAATGGCCTAACTTGAGGGGCGGCAACAAGCATGCATTTAAAAATCTCACTGCACGCAATTGGATAACACTACACCATGTTTACTCTGAAGGATTTCGGACTTTGACGCAATCGGATAACACTACGACCAATGTGTACTGTCCAACGTTGCAGCGCTGTCTTCATCAGTTTAGCTGGTTCCCCAGAATGCAAGGGGAAAAAGTGACGTGCATCATTGCTCATTGCCAGAGAGTCTCGTAGAGACGATTCCATTGTGCTCTCGTGAGATCTCTGGATTTCCAGGGTAGTGGTGCGCTGTTTTACGATGCAACCCAACTTGAACTGCATCCTCTCCACATCATTCAGCTCCAGAAACTTCTTAACTTTTTTAAAAGCTGGATACATTTAGTTCTTTGGACCGAGTCAAAATAGTACTTACTTTGCTGCAATGAGCAAAAATATGTTTGGAGAAAAAAAAATATTGAGTGAAAACAATACCTTTCCAACTTTAAATGTGGGGGTGGATCGATCTTGCTTTGGGCTTTTGTTGCAGCCAGTGGCAAGAGAACATTTCATTATTGGAGAAAAAAATGCAAATAAATGCCAGCAAATTTTGGAGGCAAATATCACACCATCTGTAATTAAATCTGAAGATGCAAAGATGGCTTCTACAACAAAATGATATTACTGATACACTTTAAAGTATACAATAGACTAAGTTTTTGTTATAACCTTAAACCTCATTGAAAATCTGTAGATAGACTTCAAAAGAGCAGTACATGCAAGACTGCCCAAGAATCTCACCGAGCCTTTTGCAAGGAAGAGTCGTCAAAAATTCCCCAAGCAAGAACTGAAATACTCATGGCTGTTTACAAGCTGTGATGCTGGCCAAAAGAGGTGTTACTAAGTACTGACAATGCAGGGTACTCAAAGTTTTATTCCGTACTCTTTTGCTTTTTGTTATTTTGAATCTGTAAAAGATAAATGTAATCTTGTGAAATATAATAAATGTCATATTTATTTGATGCCTTTTACAAATTATTCAGAGTAACAGAGATGTATAATCAGTATTCAACTTTTGCATGCCAGATTGTTTAAATGTTTTTGTTGTTGTGGTTTACTTTTAGACGGACAAAGGAGATGAGCTCTCCAGTCGCATCCAACGAATGCTGGGCAATTATGAAGACATGAAAGACTTGCACAAGAACTTTGGCAGCATGCCCAAAGACCTCTCTGCCTCGGTACCCTTCGGCAGGCCTGGTCGGCCCATCCACTTGGACGTCCCCAAGCCCCCATTCCAGAACGCCCCACTCCCCTACGGAGGCAACCAAGTTGTCCCAGCCACCCAGCTGTCGAAGAAGTCTCCCGCTCCGGATCACACCTTGCTGTCTTCCGCCTACTCGCACCCCTCTCTCAGTCTCGATAAGGGGAGTCCAGAGCCCATGGATAGAAAGAGTGAACCGTGGCCTGAAATGGCCAGCCTCCCCCCAGCCCTCTCTCCCCCGTCCGACCCTCTGTCCCCCTTACATTCCAGCGACCCCAGTGACACCGAGCAGCACGATATGGACGGTAAGGACAGCCCCGGGCCTCGGCAGCCCCTGCAGGCCTCCTCCTCTGGGCCCTCTAGTTTGGTGGACACGTCCCAAGCGGAGGCCCAGATGGAGGGCGCCCCCTTGGCCTGCGAGACGGCCCCTCTACCCTCCCAGACCTTCCCCCTGCCCCTTTCCTCCAAGCCCAGCCTCGTCATGCCCCAGAAGCCCTGGGCCTACGTCCGGCCCATGGACGGCCAGGACCAGGTCTCCAGCGAGTCCCCCGAACTCAAACCCTCACCGGACTTTGATCGGCAGCCTTACGAGAGCTTACCGGACCTGAAGAGCATCTCTAAGCCTGGCCTCACCCAACTGAAGTTACCCCCACCAGCCCTCGAGGTAAGCAGACAATGTTTTTTTGTTTTTTTTTGACAGATTTTTGCTTCAAGGTATACAATCCCTGTGCAAAGCCCTTCTTCCTTCAGGTGCTGATGGTGTGCAGTATTACATTACATTACATTTAGCAGACACTTCTTGACCAAAGTGACTTGCATATGTCAGCTATATTACAAGGGATCACATTGTCCCCGGAGCAACTTGGGGTTAAGTCTACTGCACGCTAGCCCAGCTTCTTAACCACTACACCACCACCGCCCCCCTTGTATACCCCTAGAGAAGAGTAGGGCCGTCGTACGTATAACTATTGAAAAGTCAAAAAGTAGAATATAGTAGATTTTTGCTTCAATTCGATCTTTAACATTGGAGGTAACACTATATTTGAAGCTAAACTCTCTATCCCAACCATCCATTTGATCAGTGTGGGTCTCCAGTGAAAGGCTTCTATTTTGGTGCAGGGAGTAAAGACCTGTTATCTTGGTTTGGATGTGGCCGCTGCTTGCGTGCCGTGCTGAGCGTGTGCTGAGAGCGAGCCAGGCTGCTTAGACACGGACTGCAGAATGAGTTTGAACTGGCATGCACTGGACTCTTCTTAGACAGACTTTGAACTCCGGGGCTGGAATTAGTCTTTGGAAGAAGAGGAGGTGGGGTATTATGTAACTCGAGCCTGCTGCAGCAGTTCCAAACACAGTTTTATGGAAAGCATTTTTTGCATTCCCCCTACATGTCGGTTTATGACCGATTTATGCCGATCTGAGCTTTCTTTCTGAAAACACCACCATATTTGTTGATTTTATCAACTGGTGAGTGTTCCATACTGTGGGAACATTGATAAATGAGATTATTGAATGACAAGGCAGGTAGCCGCAGCATGACACGATGTACGGCATTTCTTTTCAATCTAGTTTAGTTTTGGCACGGGGAGAGTCTAATGCTCGCTCCTGAATGGGTGAACTTGAAAGACCTCACAAATGCAGAATAGCTGCACAACACAGCCACCGCCGTCGCTTGTATGCAAAGGGCGCACCCAAACATCCCTTATGAAATTTGCATAGTGCAGTCTGATTTACGATTGCGTTTGTAAATATTTGCATTGTTGTGGTCGACTGGGATCTTTTCTTCTTCTCACTGAATGATTCAGTACTTCAAACACTACAAACACACCTTTTAAGTGCTTGCGAGTGATCGCTTGAACACAGCCCTCTTTTAACTACATAATGAGTTGTTTCATCTTGTAATCAAGCACATCTCCATAAAAGTAAAGGCCCTTGACTCTTAATTGAATGGACGGCTGAAGAAGGTGTTGGAAGATCTGATATGATTTGGGGCCATTGTGTGTCATGAGCTGGCATCCCAGCTGGCCCAGTGAGCTCATTTCCTTGCTCACTGTGACCCCTTGCACTAACCCCAGCAGCTGTGTGTGTGTGTGTGTGTGTGTGTGTGTGTGTGTGTGTGTGTGGTGGGCTCTGACCTTCAGCTGGGTGCGCACCACCGGGGTGAAAAGCTAACTCTGCCATTGTTCGGCCGCCGCGCACAGCAATCCCTGCCCTCCTCGGCTGCCTGCCCCGGGGCAGAAATGCCCGCTGCACCTGGGCGCGCTCTTCATTGTTGGCAGGCCGGGCACATGCACATGAGCGTGTGAGTGTGACTGTGTGTGAGCGAGTGTGTGGGTGTGTGAGAGTGTGCGCTGCATATGCTGAATAGGCAAGCTGTTTTCACCGTTGGCCCCACTAATCCAGCCCCTGCGTGGCTGTGCTATGACTCATCCCCCCACCCCCACCACCGCCACACACACACACACACACACACACACACACACACACACACACACACCAACTCTTCCGCAACCATTCCACTACTGCATCAACCACACCCTCCACAAATACTTCCACCCTTACCCTTTCCCCCACCCAAAGAACCCCACCCTAACCTACCCCCCATAAACAACAAACCATGAAACAAGCACCTGAAAGGATCTTATCTCATCCGAAAGTATCACTCTCACAGCGCCCCACAACCCCCCCACAACCCAAAACACACAAACACACAAATATGCACTTAAATGCTTTGGAAAGGTAGTGCTGATGGAGGTGAACTTGTTGAATGAAGAGATGATTCCCTAAGTGTAAATGTGTAATGTAAAACAAATGACCTGTCCTTTTCTCCCAGTTTCCCTGGCAAGGCATCGCTGTTCATCATGAATATGTTCCCAAATGTTCTGTTCTGACTGTGAGGTAGTGTGACGTTATCTGTGTTGAGTTTGTTTGATGAAAAACACCTTCCCCTGATGCCTACGTAGGCCTAATATATGTGTGTGCTTTAAGCACTCTAGTGCTTTTTAGTACCGGTGGTCACATTGCTTGACTGTAAAAATAGAAACTCTGCTCCAAAGAGACGGGAGAGCTCTTGTCCTTTAAAATGGTGTCATATTCCATCTAAAGCCGTGACTTGGATGCTCCTTCAGATTGTACCTTCTCCCTGTGAAAGGGTTACATCTTTGCCACTCTTGAGATCAGTCACAGTGGCTCACAGGCCGTCCTGTTCTTATGTCAGCAATGGCTGTTGTTAGTGAAAGGTGCCCCATGTTATGTTGGTGCACCTGAGTGCCAGATGGCATTTCTTGTTATTTTTCTTTTCTCTCAAGGACTTTCTGCCGGGAGTGGATTTGACGGGACCTTGCTCAAATGAATGTCAGTCAGTTCCAGTTCCATTAGCTTGCCAAGCCGTCTGTTTGAATTGGCTCAGGAGAGACACCTTGCTAACACAGAGGAGTGCAGGCACTCCGAAACAAGAGAGAAAGTGTTTCATTTACTAGATGGCTCAGTGGGTCATACCAGTGGGCTCTGGGTGCATCACAGGCACAATCATGAGGGCGAGGCCTGCTGTCTAGGCGCTGTCTAAAGGGAAGTTGAGTGGATGTGTGTGGTAAATGGGGAATGTGGTGGTGGTGTTCTGGTCTTAGGTTCTGCAGCGCTTCCTCTGGTAGCCCATAATGGCTGGCCCTCAACTGTACATCCTCATGGCTGGGTTTCTGTCCACACCATACTGCTGTCCCGGCCAACGACATATCAGGCTGATTATACCCTGCAGACCAAATCTTTCTTGTGATGAGTTAGTAATCTCTGTCTGTTTTGTTTCTGAGAATTAAGTTGTAAATGGTATTTTACATTTATCATGCCGATGACAAAGCTGTGTTATAGTTGACATAAACAAACCATGAAGTGTAATAGTTAACCATAAACTGTAGAAGGTTTGCTTTCTACATGTGATTCCTTTTCTGATCTTTGTTAGTTTAGTTAGTGAAATCCAGTAGTTAGCTATTTATTTCATATCGACTGCAGACATTCAATTTAGGTTAAAGATTTGTAAAGATTTATCAATCCTCTTATGTTTAGTTTTCCAGCTTCACATCATGGATCTGTTCGCCTGTAAAATGTGAGGGGTCATCCAAATTTGTATTTTTTCACAAAGTCAACCTGTATGGTCTTTTTTCCTGTGATACTGTATGTCTGGCTTCTAAGTATATTACACAGCCACTTCAGTCGTCTGGTGACTTTTCAGCTCAAAGTTGTAAAGGTCAGGAACCTTTTGTTGTTGTTCTGATGTCACATTTCTCTTGATGTTTTTAGAAGTCTAACTTCACAACCTTGCTCTGTATTGTTGTGTAGTATTATTGTTCACAACCTTGCTCTGTATTGTTGTGTCAATATAGAGTTACTATAATACGAGTTGTTGCCCTATGCATGCAATTGTTTGTTTTTCATAAATTTTTGTGAAACTAGAAACAATTGCAGGAAAAAAAAATCATCCTACACCTAACCAGCGTTGTGTTAGAGATTGGAGAGCGAGAGTGTTGGGCTGAGAGAGGTCAGGAGGTACGAGGTGTTTTTCGGAGCAGTGTCCTCCTCCATATGGAACAAAAAAAAAAAACAGCAGGCTGCAGAGCTGTGGAATTTCACAAGTGCTCTATAATATGCCTCTGCCCTGTTAGCAATTTTGATACGCTGTGGCCGTCATTGAGAGAAAGAACTGAACCCTGTAGTGTCTGTGCCTGCACAGAAGACAGTGTTGAGCATTATATGGTGTTGGCCCTCCTTATGGTCATCACAGTGTGGTGGTCAGCAGCGCCGTGACTTCACGTCTCGGGTCAGCCCTCAGACTGCAGCCCAGTTCTCCTTTGTGTGTGTGTGTGTGTGTGTGTGTGTGGTTTTGGAGGGCCAGTGCTGCGCCCACTCAGAAAATAAGACAGAAGGCTGGCACGGAGTCCGTTCACGCTCGGCTGCGATGGAGACGGAAATCTTTCCGAGCATCGGTCGGTCGGTGGGGTCCACCCCGAGCGAGGTGAAGCCACTGACAGTGAGCTGACGCACTTGCCTGCGCATCCTGGGACATTTCGTGCTCCACGAGAATGCAGAAGGGTCCTGGGTTGAGATTCACTCTCAGTTTGTTGGGCTTTTGAAAAACACCAGACTTCCATATGTGGTTTTTTAACACAAGTGCCTGGGGTTCTTGCAGTCAATTCAAATGAACATGGAAGCCTAGGAATGCAGTTGAGCAATAGTAACACTGTCACAGTGGACGCTTTTTGAAGGGTGTGTCTGCCTGTGAGTAAGTCTGTGTGTGTGTGTGTGTGTGTGTGTGTGTGTGTGTGTGTATGTGTGTGTGTGTACACTGTATATGTGTGTGTGGGTGTTTGTTTCTGTTTGGATTGCATCAGGCATTGGGATAGTAAGATGACTGAGATCCAGGACTAGTCCCAGCATGCACACAACTCATAGCAGGCTTTAACTGCACGATTAGTTTTGGCGTCTCGTCGCCCAACAAAAGGTCAAATGTTGCAAATCGTCTTTTTCATTTTCCTGTGAAATAACAAACTCTTCCTCTCTATTGTTGACTTGTGTTGTGTCCCTAAAGTAGCTTCCCATTTCTTGGTAATGGCATACTGTATTTTCAGTTGACCAGTGGGCTTCAGCTGAGGTCTATGGCTGCAGGCCAAACCACTAGGCCCGTGACTCGGGCTATCTCAAGGGCCAGTCGGCCAACTGAGGCATTCTAACTCATTGAGGCATTCTAAGCACCGGTTGGCAACTCCCATGGCAGTGCCCAGGAGAGAGAGAGAGAGAGAGAGAGAGAGAGAGAGAGAGAGAGGAAAAAAAAAAGTATCCACTTGACCAAAACACGCTGGCTAAGCAGGGTTCACGTTGGCCGAGCTGAGGTCTGTTGAGGGCAGAGATCGGGGACGCGTGTGGCGGTGAAGTCGGGTGAAATGGGCTTATCGCGTCTCAGGAGACCGGAGCGAATGAGTGAGTTAGTGAGTGTGTGCGTGCGTGAGGCGTGGAACTAGGAGTTCTGCCAGATTCCAGTACTACAAACCCAGGCGGGGGGGGGGGGGGAAGCATGTGCTGCATATTTACTGTTGCAGCGGCTCTCGGCCTGGCTTAGTCCTTTAACCAGCTTTTAACCTCTCCCCCATGTCACGCTCACGCAGCCGACCAGTGGAATGTGCTCCGGGGCTGTCGCTTGTCCACTGCCCCAGGGATGCCTGGTTAGGAATGCCGGTTGTAGGGTTCAAAGCCCTATTGTTTTGCCTACTTCCTCAACAGAGTAACCAGCTCTTGTTGTGACATCCTTGGAAGTAGACGCAGAAGGAGGGCAGAGTCTGATACTGGGGTGTGATTGGCCAGGTTCTTGTAACACAGCCATGTTATTCGTCGTTTAGATTGGCTGGGCTCTGGGCGAGGCGGCAGGCTCGTTAGAGCCCTTTGCTGCTGTGTGGCTATGTGGTGGTGGTTGTTGTTGTTGC